>NC_056726.1:1735525969-1735728469 GCF_019279795.1 Protopterus annectens | reverse complement strand
AATAAACAACATTACAAAATAAATGTTACCACACATGAAAGATTTTTACACAAGCCTGGATTTGAACTGTCACACCAATGAAATTACAAAACACAGTAGGGGTGTCTTGCACCTCTTTGCTACAGAAACAGCTTTGCTGCATGAATGAACATCATTGTGCATACAAGCAAGTCCCAGATCATCCACAGTATTAACAAGACATATGGCATGTGTACAGTTTACATATTAATGTCAGATGTAGTGCAATGAGTGATCACACAACCATTTATGAATACTGTTTGCTGCAATGTAGCTCTGTCTCATCTTTGTATGGTGCTCATTATTCTGTTATCTGAGCAGTAATCTGAGGCATGCAGTCTGTAAGGCATTTTGTATCATTTATGAGAATATTAAATGGCAATGATATACAGTTTTCAACAATGGCCAGTGAGTTTGGATATTACTGAACAGAAACTGAGAAATGTGTGCTGCTTACTTACATTTAAAACTTTGATGCAATTACTTCTACAATTTGTAAGTGTAACCTAGCTGACACACCCATTGGAGGTAAGGGAGTCTGAATTGCTGTTGTGTTTTCCTTTTCCCTACCAGTAATCATTCACAGTTGGAATCCATTTGCAACAAACACTGGGGGAGTGTCTGCACTATGTTTACACCGATGCTACACAGAGCCAAGAATTTGGGGTTCTAATGAGTTCACACCTCATTTGGATCTTCACCATGCTTACAGGCTTGAATCTGCACTATAAAAATGTAACACTGTAGCTAAGAAACCTGAAGGTGAGGAGAGTTGTGTATTTGGATAACAGAAAAGAAGATTGCTGTTTATTTGGATTTATCTACATAGAAGGCTACTGATCTTGATAAGGTATGATTGATTTCTTTCAATTATATACTGGATTTACTCATATGTAACTAGGAAATATATGTGTGTGTGTGTGTGTGTGTGTGTGTATATACATCAATATATATATATATATATATATATATATATATATATATATATATACATACACACACACACACACACACACACACACACACTTACACCTTTATGGGAGTGCTGGGCACAGGTAGAGGTGACTGGCAATTGCATAAAAATTATTGCTCTTTGGTAAATGTGTACACATGGTTTTTGGGGCAGTTTGAAAGCACGTATAACAATTGACTGATGAGTTATTTCTTATTTGGTACAAAATGTAATTTACATGTTGCTATCTGGGTGGGGGAGCCAAGTTCCATTTATTGTTGCCACAATCAAAAACATTTTTACTGAGGTATGCTTTGCTATTATTAGTCCTTGATTTGAATGAAACCTTGGTTTGAGTGTGACTGTGATATGTTACAACCACATAACCCTTTTTTATATTTGAATAACTGAAGTTTTTTGTTTCTCCAGTGGGTAATATTGAAAAACTAATAATATATATGTGTTACATCTAAAAAGGACTTTCATTTATGTAATATTTATGTGTAGTATCCTTTTGGGTTTTATATCACCTAGGACAATGGCACCCAAGCATCCCAATCCCCACAAACCCCAGTGAGTCTGAGAATGACATCATTGTCCAAGTCTTTTGTCAACATGGTGCCTTTCTACTTGAGAGGAAATGGGGATATGTCTGGAAGAATGCAAATTTAGAACCAGATAGTGAACGTCGGTGCTGTTGGTGGGCACAGCAGGATGTATGATCAGGTGCATCAAAGGACCAGTGACATTATTTCATTGACCTGGAGGAGAGCAGTTGTAGTGGCCCACGAACAGCTGGCAACAGGGTGGGGGGGGCTGCTACATAGCCACAACTGGCATCAAATCACCAAATGAAAAGTTCCTGTCCAATGTCAGGGATCCAGAGAGCTCAGTAGAAAGTGCACTACAGCATGTAATTGATGTTAGTACTGCTGTTTCAGGGAGGTCAAGTATGTCCCAGGAGGAGCTTCCAGGTAGGCTTACATATGTCAGTTTTCAAAGATTTCTTGTATAGTAAAATATTGAAAGCAACAGTTAAGTTGGATTAATATTTTTTTTTGGGGGGGGCTATTTATAGAGTGATATAGCTAACAGCATATTCTGGTTCATTACACATGAGCTTGGGGTGCATGTGTCATCCTAGTTTCAGTTAAATGTATTATTAATGGATTTATAAAGGCCAAAATCACCCCGTGTTATTGTTATTGTGATAATGGTGTCCTTACATTATGCTTAACTTCTTCCAGGACCATCCTTCCTAGCATGTGTGGAGTCATCTGCACATGGTAAGCCAAATATTTTTATTTCAGTACAGATGAGTATTTGCAGAAATATGCATTTATCCATAGCTGTGATGTTGATGTCAGGACTGTGTGTGTATTGCTGTACTGTCTGTAATAGTAGCACCAGTGTTAGTTTGTTAGCATATATTAAACTGTAGTAGTGCAGCTATTAACTTCTTTCCTGTGTTTGTTGCTTATTATCACAGGTGATCCTGACAATGGAAGTCTAGGACTCTTACCACCTGATGTCAGAGTATTGGCAGAGTCTGATGATGATGGTGGCCAAGCACAGGCACAGTCGGGGGCTGCACAGGTTGAATTTGACACTGAGGCTGACATTCAGCCATCCCTGTAATTCCATCAGACACAGCCAGTAGGCCTATGCAAACCCATTCCAGTGAGTCCTCAGATATTGGATAGGTGGAGGGTGAGACACTTGATCAGGGTAGTTTGGTTGCTGCAGCTTTATTACCTGTTGACTCTGGCCATAGCCAAAGTGTGGGCATGGTGCCATGCAGGAAGGTTGTTAGGGGTGCTCACAGGAGTCCTGCTGTCCATTCTCCACTTGATCCTGGTGTGTCGTTCCATGCCACTTGATGTATGTTTAGGGCAATCATGGAGGTGCAGGCATGTTCCAATATGGCCTCAGAGAAAATGCTTAGGAATTTAGATGTGGCACAGGCTGACATGCATGACACCATGATGCCAGTTTAATGGATCAGATGAATGACACATTGGAATGGGTGGTGTCTGTCATGGAACATCTGCTGGGAGGGGGACAGCATCCATGTGGATGTGGGTCAGCCACATCACCTGATGTTAGCCAACTTGGCTGTGCCTGATCATACTCTCATAGTGGCACTACTTCTACTGTTACATCAGTGGTTGAGGTATCCACACCCAGACATGGCAGGCCATGGGTTCATTATCCTGGGCATACTTGTGAGGACAGCTCATCCAGCAGACATCAGTCATGTTCAGCTAGCAGCAGTGCATCCAACTGTAAGCATGAATGTGCCAGTGCAGATCCTGATGAGCCAGTTCTTGGGGTTGGCGATAACGGCGATGAACAGTCACCTTGACCATGCACTGCTCACACCTGTCTGACATACCCAGATATAGAGCTAGCACAGAGCTTGGCTGTGTTCTTGCAGACACTCGCACACTAATTTCACATGGAGTGCCCATACAGACAAACACACATAACAGTTACATGGGGTCAGTCATGAGGCTTACAACTTATTCTGTCTCACTGGCCATTTGATACATTATCTAAATGTCTGTCTGTTTCTCTTTCTTACTCACACTCATTATCTTTTGTGTCAGCCTGGAACTCCTGCCACCCCAAATGGTGTTAACTGTGCCATATCCTTGTTTTCTATCTTTTGGATTCAAGATACATAAGTCTTTTTTCTGATGCTCGGGGTGCACAACTGACTTAGTGCTTGGTATATATCTGCGTTTGTGTTGCTGTTTTGCAAATTGTACTGCTTTCTTACAGGTTTTTGTAATGTGTACATCCTTCCCAATCTCTTAGACCAACAAAGCTGGACCAAACCACAAATAAAAGTGCGACAAAGGCCGAACAATGGGAAGAGGGTTTAAAAAATGTAGTCTTACAAACTTAGATAGTTGATAGAATAACAGGTTTTGCATTGCTATTTTTATGTTTTTGTGAGGGATATGAATTCTGAAACTGAAATGTGGGCCATTATTTTCTAACTTCACTCTTCAATAATTTGCCAGTACAAAAGTATAAGGCCAAACTGTGGATATTCGGTAAAAATCTGTACATTTTAGATGTATGAATGTGTGAATGTTTGATATGAGGTCTATTAGTTGACAGAGGACACATATTCACATAATTCAGTGCTGTCACATCTTGATGTAATTGCTGTAAAATCACTCACCTTATACTTACTTACATTACCAATTAACAATATGCAAGGCTATGCCATTACTTTGTATCTCTAGACATTTATTTTTTCTTTTCCAGGTTCAACACTTACCTTGGAAATCTGGAAGTTGAAATAGGTTTTGTTCAGGGATGACTCTTTCTGATGGTAGCAGTACACAGCCATTACATGGGTAAGTATAGGTTGTGAGCATTGCCCAGCATCAAATGTTACTGTATTTATGTGCATAGGATGAAGGTTTTAGCTCTTAGGTGGAGAGCATGTGTGCTATCCATTGCCTCTTGGCCAGTGCAAAGGCATATTGTGCATGCCTACATCTACCTACACCCAAATGGCTGCTGGTTTCCCCTCTGACTCCTCACCTGTGTGTGGCTGTGGTGACCTTGTCAGTGGTGGTGGGATGTGTGGCTCTTCCTCTTGCTGTTCCTGCTAAAGCTTTTTTGTCAGGATAATGTTGTGAAGCATGGCGCAGATGGTGAATATTTCAGCACATGTACTGGGACTTTAATGCAGGGCTTCCCCAGATGTATCTAGGGACTGGAACCGTGACTTCAGCAACCCAAACACACACACTATGATATATATTTTTTTGAGGGTGTGCCTCATTATAGCATTCTTCAGTTGGTGTGTGTGCATTTCTGATGGGCACCATCAGCCATAGTTCCAGTATATAACCTGCATCCTCCAGTAAATGACCCTGTGGGACATCTCCCCCAGTAAACATCTCATACAGTTGACAGTTTTGCTAGATATGTGAGTCGTGGTAACTGCCTGGGTTGCCAGCACACACATTCAGGATGATTCCCTTTAGCATTACACACGACCTGGCAGTTAATGGAGTGGTAGCCCTTTCTATTGATGTACACCCTTCCATGTTCCCCAGGCAGTACTTTGATTTCTACATGTATACAGTCTATGGCACCCAGTACTTCAGGGTAGTGTGCTACAGGGTAGAATTCCTCCATAGTTCTGGCTCTGTCCTCAGGTGCATGGGGAAAATATATTTACTCACTGGCGTGTTGTAGCATAGCCTTCAGGAATTGATGGAGGATCCTGGATACTAATGCCTGTGACACCCCCAACATGTCCCCTGTTGGTCTCTGGAAGTTTTCTGTAACTAAAATTCTAAGTGCTACACATACTTTAGTCTCCACTGAGATTGGTTTACCTCGGTTTGCTCTTGCTCTCAGCTGAGGACAACAAAGATTGCAGAGTTCCTGTAGTGTGCCTCTATCTACCCTGTAGCACTCTACAATTCCCACCCCATGCAGATTCTGAAAAGTTAAACAGGGTCTAAATACCCTTCTCTTTCTTGGCCGTGGTCTATTAGAAGCAACAGCATAGACTTGGGCCTGCTGCGCATACACATGAATAAGAGCAACATCACCCCTAACATTCGTCTGTGTAGCCTAGTTTCAGTGGCTGTATTCCAGTAGGTTTTAGAATTTGCAGGGGAAACCAGCTCTGCATCTACATGGTTGCTTTATAGTGTGTTGAATAGCTCCTCCATCTTGGATTAGTTAATTAGCGTACAATTCAGCTGATTATGTTGTAATTAGCATGCTACAATGTTTACCATGTTTGCGAGGGTCTACACAGCATGTAGAGCCACTTACTGAATACAGAATGGTGTGCTACGGTTTTAGCGGGCCATGTAGACTTTATTGAATCTGCACCACAGACATTTCAATTACTATAGGTGAAAAACATAAATTACATAAACTTAAATGGTGCAGTTTGATTAAATTGTCTGTATGCATCTGAATGTCTGATTATTTTAATTGACATACAATAATTTTTTATAGGGGATATAACATCATAATGTGATTAGCATTTGGAACTACCAGTTATTTAAAATAATCAGACATTAGGAATATGAAAAGGATGGACCTATAGGGATAAAGTGGGATGGGATGACAGAAATGAACTGGGAATAGAATGAGCATAATGAGCTGATTGTGTGGCATGACTTTTTCTCCATGCTTTTCTGTTCACTTGCTGACTAGCTTTCAAAGCAGACTTCTTCATCAGTCATATGGCAAACCTAAAGAAAAATAATAACTTCAGTCAATAATGGATTATCTGCACTGGTCTGCTTATTTTATTTTCACTTTAATCTACTGCCCAAACCTGCACACATGTAATTTGAACGTAGTAATAATAATAATAATAATAATAAAAGTCGCTTGAACTTTTTTTCTTGAAGTACTTATATGACAATACTTCTGCAGCCTAGCTAAGATTTGTGTTCTGTGCAATTATATACATTGTTTATTCAGTACTACCACTACACCTAAGAGTGTACACCTCTACTGTCTTCCATATTGAGAAATACAGTGCAGCCTCTCAATTGTTTTGGAGAGTCTTGTCTGATGGTCTCATGTCTCCTCTCACACAATCCATCCATCTCTTTGCAGAACATCCTCATTTCCTCTTGCCTTCTTCCTTTCTATCCCAAATCAGCTTCATCAAATTGTCTTCTTTCTTGCATATGTACCCAAACTACTGTAATCTGTTCTTTCTGACATTCTTTGCACCTGTAGCTACTTTGGCTTCCACTCTAATGTTGTCATTCCTTTGAATGTCCTACATTGTACATCCTACCACTCATCTCAGAAACTTCATCTCCATCACCTGTAGCTTCCTCAACTGTTCTGTCTTCACTGCCCAGGTTTCTGTGCCACACAGTAGTATCTGTTGCACCATTGTTTTGTACACATTACATTTCAGCTTCTTTGGCATTATTTGGTCACACACTACCCATGACATTCTGTCTCAGTTGGCTGCAGCATCTCTTATTCTAGCTTTGACCTCCTCATTCAGACTTCCCTTATCCTCAAGCACCCCTCCCAGATACTTGAAACTGTAACCTATTCCTCTATTTTCCTTTCTTTCGCAGTTTTCAGCTTCTTCTGATTTTCCCCATTTGCTGTCATTGCATCTGTCTTATCCATGTTCAGTTTCATCCCATGTGCCTTCAGGTTTCCATTCCATTCCCTTATCATTTGCTGAAGTTCTTGGTCAGAGTCTGCCTATAATGCCACATTGGTTCCATACAGCAACTTTGTTGATCTGTTCCTTGTTTGCTAATGTAGTCCATCAAAACATATGAACATTAGTTGTATCCGAGCTGAAACCTGGTGCGCACTCAGCCCACTGTGAATCCCAATGTGAGTCCTAACACAGCCAGTACTTGTGTTTTTGGGCCCATGTACATTGCTTGCACTAATTCTACCAATGTTTCTGGGGCTTTGAACCATTGCATGACTGCCCAAATCAACCTTCTTGTCATATGCTTTTTCCATTCTAGGGATTCCCAGTTTGACTCTTTCCTCATATCTAGCTTCTTCTCCAGTATTCATCTCACTACAAACATTGGGAGGTTGTGCTGCATCCTCATGTAAATATGACCTTCTCATCTCCCATCTTTTACTGCACTGCATATTCATTTACCAATCAGCTTCTCCAGCATTTTCATTCAGTGTGACAGGAGTTTGATATATGTGTACTGCCCAAAGTCATGAATGTCCCCTTTGTTCTGCTATAGTGGCACTAGAATGCTTATTTTCCAGTCATCCGGGATAGGTCTTTCTGTTCATACTGCTATGAGTACCTTCAGGAGCCATTTCTCCCCTACCTCAACCAACAGCTTGATCACATCTACTGAGACCCCATCTGTTGCTTTCCCCTGGCTTTATTTTCCTTAGTGCTGTTCTTACTTTTTCTAGGGTGGACCTTTCTTCCTCTTTCACTGTAGGCTGTGTATGGGGTAGCACATCTTCCATGTTTTTTCTTCATTCAAAAGCTGCTGAAGGACTTCTTCCATCTGTCTTTGATTCCCAGTGGTCTAGAGAGCAGGACAGTGCTGCCATTTTTTATGAACATCTGTCTTTTTTTTCTGCCATCTGCTAAGCTACTTTTCAAAACTGGTAGAGCCCCTCTGATGCATAGTTCTTTGCTATTGCAACTGCTCTTAGTTTCTTTGTTAGCCAACCAGTATTTCTTCTTTGCCTGATCAATCTTTTCTATATTCAACTTCTTCCTACACTCCTTTCTTTTGATAGCATCCTGGACCTCTGTATTGCACCACCCACTTTCCTTCTGCACCTTATTTCCATACCCAGCTCAGTCTCATATCTGTTCTATAGTTTGCACACATGCTGTTTTCAGACACTGCCATTTTTCTTCAATTTCACCTATTTCGCCTTTTTCCCTGAAGTGCTACAGCCCTGAGTATTTCCCTGAACTCTTGTACTTTCACTCTAATCAACTTCCAGGTCTTCAACCTAGTCTCTGTAAATCTTAAGGCCTTCTCTAATCACTGATTGCAGGTGATTGGAGCCACCATTTGTTTATGCTGTAGGCCAACTGTTTCAATGGGCATGACTTTGCAATCTCTGATTCTACTCCAATGCCCATTCCTTAACAGGAGGAAGTCTACGTGAGTTACATATTGTCCATTCTTGCATGTGATCTTGTGATTGCCTCTCCTGTTGAACCATGTGTTGACCATCATCAAGCCATTTGCCAATGGCATCTACATCTTTATTCTTGTTGCCCAACCCATGTAGATCCAGGCGGTCCTAACATCCTGTTCTGTCTGTCCAATATGAATGTTCAGGTCCACCATTAAAAACAACTCACGTTGGCCTGCTTTATCTAGTATATCCTAAAAATGCCTGAATGTACTCTTTTACTCATATTCAAAGCTGACTGTGGGATATAGGCTGAGATTATGAATGCTGGGCTATCATTATACGACAGTCTGATTGTCATGAGTCTATCATTAATTCTGATAACATCCCTCACTTCCTTCTGGAGGCTCTCCCTTCTTGCAATTCCCACACCAGGTTTAGTCTGTCTTCCCAATAAGTTGTAGATTCTGAAACCCAAGCTAAGTGGCTTTGCTGCACTGCACTTTTATCTTGTCCTCTAGGTACAAAGGATGTTCATTCTCCTCCTTACCATTATGCCATCCACTTTAAAGCTGTGTTCTGTCACTCAGTCTATATTTAGTGTAGCAATCCTCAGTTCATTTTTGAAAGGTTGTTTGATTTTATATTCAGCTTTCACTCAACAGATTCTCATGTCCTCAGGCAAAGTGCTAAGGTCTTTTTGCCTCACCAAAAGGTCTGCCAGCCTTTCAAAAGTGATGAAATGACACCAACTCACCATCTATGAAAATAAGTGCTTAGCTCAGCAATATAATCACATGCACTATCATCTACCCTATGTCTATGCTCAAGAAATGTATTTTTCTGTAAGCTTCAGGTGTTAACTTAAAACATTGCAATAAACATTAAAAAATGAAACCAAAAGCTGCCAAGCCCCGGACATACCAGTGCTCATAAACAGCTAATACAAGTAAAAATGCACAAAAATGAGGTATGAGCACTGGAAGCACACTGAGTAAACAAAGCAGATAAAAATACAATTATTTATTAGGTAAGTGCTTTCACGAAAATAATCAAAGTTGCTTCATCAGACCAGAACAGAAAGGAAAAGCCACACAATATAAAGGATGTAACAACCAATCAAGGTGCACCAATAAAAACATACTCAGCAAAAACAATTAGACCCAAATGCATGCTACAAACAGCCTAAAAGGTATAGTAACATAATAAAACATTGTAGAACATTATAAAAGCTCATCATAAAAATGTATACAGAATAAAACCATTCATTTCTTCCTCAAGTTCCTTGATTTTAAAACAGGTTTCAAGGAGAGAGTTGAACTTGAATGGATTCTTAGAATGAGGTCTAATAGGGGTTCCAGATTGAATGACCATGTTTTTATTGATGCTGCTTCTCATTTTCTTTGGCCTCCAAACACAGCAGTCTGTCTGTCGATTTTAATTCCATACGTTTTGCCTTCAGTTAAAGTCTCTTTAACTCCATTGGTTTTAAGTTCTCTGAAGAAAAGGTGAATTGTCCTGTTTCTGAAGGCTGCATATCCCCATAACCAGACCAGTTATCTTCCTGGTTGCTCATCTGTGCTGCATCTGTGATTAAGGCTGAAATAATTTCTTCTTTAGTCAGGTTGGCATGCACCAGTCCTTTGGATTTGCACACCTTAGCCAACTGGTTCACTGTCAACTTGCCATAATCTTTTGCTGACATCTTTCCCTGCTTTCCCTGACTAAACTAAACTAAAAAAAAATAAATAAAACTATTGTGAAAAAAATGAAACTCTATATGTTTACCTTGTGGCTTCTGTGAGTACACACACCTTTAGTGACAACTGCTTACAGGCTACAGAAGTTTAATTAATATCCACACCGCTGCTGACCAATATGTGACATCCCTCCTCTGGGCCAGTGATCAAGGAGCTTCAATCCTCACCACTGCCACTGCTGGTGAATGTTCACTAAGAGAAAAATAGACACACACAATATTTTCAGATGCAGCCTGTGCACCAAGTACAGTTTCCCTTAAAAGCACAGAGAGAGTGTACACTCCAGTCCTGGGGCTGGGCTTTCTCTCCAGTCCCCAAATAAGACTCCCCACTGACCACTATAGAGCTGCATCCTTAGTGTTCTATGAAATCAGTGCTCTCTATGTCCCTGTTCAAAGTAGCTGTCACACATGCTCTCTTTGAGATTCTATTTTTCAAACACATGCAACCACCTGGGAAAAGCTAGCACAGCTTACACGCTCTGCCACCTCCACCCAGACTATAAGGTAGATTTGATGCCACCAGAACACCAGAAGCCAGCTACTTTGAGGCTCTTACCATTGTACCCAATTGCACTTAGTAAAATTAATACTAATACAAATGATAGTGTTAACCAAGCAGCAAGCCTTTCAGGAACGTGGAGCCAAAGTACCACTAAATAAATGTGAGTTCTTTCCCCAGGGATATTAGCCTAGTAACCTCCTATGATTTCAATCACAGGAAATATAAAAAAAAACACAAATGAAAAGACTCAGACAGATACAGAAAAAAACAACATTTAGCTAATCTCACTATATTTTTTTAACTCACTGAAGAATTACTGTTCCATAGGTACTTGCTAAAGCAAGGCAAAATGAAAGTGAATAAGTGTCTTGTCAGGTCCAAAAACAGAGTGCACTCCTGACATCTTTCACTAGTATTCAAATACAATTTCAGTGCTGGCTACAGAATGACATCACATCTGGTCACCTGACTTTGTGGTCCCCACACTACCCTCTCCCTAGAAACTGAGCCAATATCTGGCACTGATGTGTTACAATACACACATAGAACTTCAGCTGAGGTCTATTACAGCATCTGCAAACTGTGAAACAATTCCAACACTTCCACCCTTCCCTCAGAAACGAACAAGCCATTATCTGGAACCCCAGGGTACAATTAGTTCACCACTAATAACAAGATAGAAGGATCCCAGTCCAGGCTTTTCACAGACATTGTGTCTCTGTCTGCATTCAGACCTGTGAGATAAAATTTTTTTGGCCTAAACTAAGTTATCTAATTTCAGGCTATTTTTCTTAAGGTTAGCTGGGCTAAGCTTAACCCCTACCCTTCTGGTATCCTCTGTTAAAATATATACATTTCATCAGTTACAGCAATACAGTCTAACATACATGTATATTTCTTTTCTGTCCAGCAGGACCCACTGTTCATACATTTTTAACACAAACATCTGTACAAATCAGTTTGATATTGAAATGACATATAATTATTTACAAAACTCCAGCTTGCTATGCTGGCATATGTTACACATGCACTTCCCTACTCCCCCTGGCACAGCTAGCACTACCTCACATCATCCCAACAATATAGTGGGGAAAGGGCAAAACCCCAATCCCTGTTATGTCACAATTTCACGTAACATGTTACTGGCTTCCATACAGCTACTGCTAAGGGCCGTCAACGTTGTGTGATTCGAACTTAAGTGGTTGATCATTTGTGATTTAACTTTCAGATTGCTTGAGATTCTGAATGTATCCCTGTAATCATTCATCTGCAGGTCATGGCAAACATAATTACAGAAAAAGTGTGTACTGAGCTCACAGTAATCAAAGAAATATAATAGATAGCTATAGACAAAAGGGGGATCTATCCTTTACATCACTACACATAAGTGCTGCCAGTAATGAAATAAAAAAAAATTCCATGCGATGAGATCGTATGTGTAATAATTTCTTTTACAGAATTAAGTAACACCTAGCTGAATGCCTTATCAATGATGTCAAATAAAATATTGAGACAGGGACATATCACCAGCTGGCTGTAGTGTCACCTTGTCACCATTTTGCAAGGAGGAAGTCCAGTCAGGCCAACACCAATTTAGAACCATCAGTCTGACCAATATTCAATGTAAAATCATTGAAAAAAGCATACTGTAACCTATTTCTATTAGATGTAGAACAGTAGGAGTTTGTTAAGGGTGGTGCTTTTCTTTTGCTTCTTATGGCTTTCTCTGAGTAGTTAATGGCATCACTTCATGAAGGACTGACAATGTGCACTGGTTATCGTGACTTTCCTTAGATGTTTAGTATTATTCTTCATATGTGATTAATTGACAAGATAAATATATTAAATATCAGTCTCTATATTGTTCAGTAGGTAAAACACTAAATAAATAACAAAGCAGGGGATTACCTGGCCTTCTCAATGAGGCTATCATTGTTATCCCACAGGAGATTTACTGAAGTCACTTCTTCTTAGTCTAATGCTTCTCAGATATAAGAGTGTGAAATGACCAATGGATAACATATATGTTAACTACTGCAAATATTGGACAAAATAGTTAAATAAAAGATGCCAAAACTCTCCAAAATGGTCAATAAAATAACCTTGTTAACTAGTCAGTAAATGTAGTGTCAAGAGACTTTTCAAGAAGGATATAACATATGTTTACAAATTAAATGGTCAGATGATGAAAACTGACATCATCATAAAGGACCAAGGGACAATGGCAGCAATATTGACCAGTGTGTATTTATCACAGAAAGAAAATGTAAATTCTATTGCTTGTCTATTTCCAGACGTCAGTACAGCAGTCAAGCTTCTTGAGTCCAGTAGGTTTCAACCTATACAAGTGAAATAATGAACCTATCTAAATATTGTAGCTGTTTATATCAGTTTGTGTAGATGAAATATACATAGTGGGCAACGATGCCTCATACACAAATGCCATAGATATAACCAACCTGCTCACAGACAGATTCAGTGAAAACTTCACCCCACTGTCACTCCCATCAGTAAATCAGGACATCTCCAGCACCTGCCCCCCTTACTTCTAGGGAGCAGGTCATCAGTTGCCTCTCAAAGGCAAAAAATACAGCCTCCATGGGACCCTATAACATCCCAGGCTGCATCCTACATGAACTCAGACAGGAACTTGTGGCACCATTAGGCACCCTATTCAACCAAAGCCTGAGTACCGGCTTTGTCCCAGCTGAGTGGAGGACAGCCATTGTAATCACTTTGCACAAAGCTGGTGCGTCCACCAATCCAGGTAATTATAGACCCATCAGCCTAACTAGCCTAAACTGCAGGGTCATGGAATGGTTTATCATTGACCCCATTAACAAGGACATTAGCAACCTCCAAACAATTGATCCCACACAGTTTGGTTTCATCAAGGGAAGGTCATGCCTGTTAAATTTGGTCAACTTCATTGAGGCAGTCACCAAAGCCATGGATGAGGGGAAGACAGTGCACACTACCTACCTTGACCTGGCCAAAGCCTTCAGCACTATTCCCCACTCAGGTATAATAGATACATTCTCTCATCTATGCATCAATCTGTATGTTACCAGATGGGTAGCAAACTGGCTCACTGATAGAATCCACTTAGTCACAATTGGGAAAGCCATCTCAAGCAGTAGACCTGTAACAAACAGTGTACCCCAGGGATCAATCTTGGGGCCTCTGTTGTTTGGGATATGCTTTTCTGAGGTGCAGACCAAAACCAGTGGGCTAAGGCTGACCAGATTTGCAGATGACTGCAAGCTAGGCACTGTCATCAATTCCCCTAGTGATGTGGACATCCCCCAAAAGGGTCTCACCCAAACAAATGACTGGTGCCAGAAACATGGCCTCAAACTGAATGCCAAAAAATGCATTATCATCCCCTTTGGGGAGGGTAATGTCCCCATAAATTATCATATTAATAACAAGGTCCTAAGCATACAATCAGTTGTGAGGGACTTGGGCACCCAGGTTGATAGCAAACTGACTTTTGACCACCATATTGCCCCTGTTGTACGGAAAGCTTTCTACATGGCCCACCTCATTAGTAAGAGATGAAGAGGTCATAACATCTTTGTATTCTTCCCTTATAAGACCCATTATTGAGTAAAATTTCCCCTTTCGGCATATACCTCACAAAGCACATGCAGCAGCTGGACAGACCACAGATGTTCCTCACCAGGAGAATCCAGGGCCTCAAACATCTACCCTACATAGATAGGCTAAAAGTCCTGTCCCTCTACTTAGTCTCATACAGACTCCTCAGAGGTGACCTCTGTCTGGCATACAAAACAATCTCAGACCCTGCCTTGATGGGACTGCTGCATATCCATAAGTCAAGCACCACTAGAGTAACCTGCACGCACAACCTCAACCTGGTGTGTGACATCAATAGGACTTGTTGGCAGGACAGATTTGTGTCCTAGAGATTCCCCCTTCTGTGGAATAGACTCCCTCTCCACATCAGAGTACCCCATTAACCCTTTTTAAGTGCAACCTGGATAACTGGATGGGGAACAGAAACTACATCCCTGGGATTCCACCTCTGTCCCTGCTGGACAGGGGCATCGGGTGCTGACTTGTCAGAATACAGGCTAATTCTTGGATAGGCTTGTAAGGGCCTCAGGGCCAATAGCCTAGTAACTTCCTATGATCCTATGATACCTATGTGTCTAATTGGTATTTACCTCTAAATGAGGCTGACAAATAGTCCACCTATTTAATCAACAAACAAGAAAAAATAAAGAAATAAAAGTACAGGAAGCTTTATTTGTCCAACACAATTAATGAGCTTCTGCATCACATACAAAGTATTGTGTTGTTTTTCAGATATATGTATCAGTGTTGTTTTTAAGAGACAATGCCCAAAAAGAATTACTTGGTTAACAAAGTGTAATAAATAAACAAATAAATAAAATAACCAGAACTGCTCAAAACCACAGATTTTGGATTATAAAAATTTAGCATTTCTGCCACACAAGTCCAACTGACCTTTTTAGTAAAGATTTTCATATACTTCATTATATTATTGGTTGTGTTTCTTACTCTGCATTTTAATCAAACAGCTGCAATCGCTGACTTTTTAAATTACTTTAATAGTTTGTATTTGATTTTTAAGGCTGAAAAACAGATTATTAATCCTGGTTACTGAGATATTTACGTTAAAAATGCTATCTAAAACTGTCTGAGATTGTGATTCATTAATCCTCACAGCCTCAAATCAGAACAAAAATACACAGTCTGAATGGGTATATTCACCTTTAACTACTTGATGGGTTACAAGCTACAGTGGATGAATGTTAATTATTGCAAATATTTATGTTTCTTGGGAAGGCCAAAGACCTCCTCACACAAAATAGGAACTTGATCAAGTTAGATATCATTCCAATAATCTGACATGACTTTAGTTCTCTAAACTACAACTCAGTTTATTATTATATTTTAGTATAAAACATAGATATGAGTCAGGATACATTTTTACCTTATGAATTTACAGGACTAATTTTAGAGCACAAATCATATTCTTAATTTCAGATTTCATTTGAGACATATCAATACACTGATCTCTATATAACAAGCCAGAAAATATATCAGAGGTTATTCCTTGCTTAATAATGTCTAATTCTTTTAAGACTATTGTGCACCAGTAACAAGGTCTAGAATAGAACCAGTTTACATAACCTAAAAGGTGGTTAAACAGTCACAGGTTTGGTGTGGAATACCGGCATCAGAGGTTCCTCTTAACATACCATTTCAAGTATTTTTACTTTTATGATAAGTTTTAGATTTCTCACTGACTATCATGAGGAACATGCCATCTGTGACATTTTCACAGTGAGGTGAGTGTGTGTGCTTGTGGGTGCGTACATGTTTAGTATCACTCCTCTGTTTACTACTGCCAGTTTGTCAAGTTTGCATTGTCTGACACCACACAATATCCTGATGTGTTCTCTCACTGTCAGAGGTGAAAATGTACACCACAGACAGCAAAGACAGGAAAGGAAAAATCATTTAGGCTATCATACTTAGGGTGGAAGTGTGAAAACAAAACATTGGGAGTCTGCAAACGATAGATGAGTGAGCTAGTGAAGACAGAAACTACTCTTCTAAGCCTGACTCAGCCACAAACCAGAAAATGTACAGTCTTTCACAAAGTGATATGCTACTAAAGAATGTAATCTATAGATCATTGTCATGCTTCTGTTTTGGCTAGAAATTATGACACTGTTTTAGACATGAGAAGCCTGATTCAATAAATAATACTGACAGACAAAATTCATCATTATGTTTTATAAAAAGCTTACATCAGCTATTATGAAAGCACTAAACAGCTACATGCCCTTGAAAAAATACCTCTGTGATATACAATCTGAGGAACTAAATTCATTAATTACTATTGTTTACCTTCTTCTAGAAGTCTTGCTATTGCAAGGTTTCTTGGGTTTTAACCAGTTTTCAATACTGTTTATGGAGAAAGGTTTAATTTGATTTCACTTAGGGAGACTCCCAAAAGAAATAAGTTTAGTAGAACTGTCACTATGACTTGTAACTAGCTATATGTCAAACTACTGCAAATGTGTCCTTGTTTCTAATCTGCAAGTTATGCTCATCATATAAACATGTATCACCAAGAGTTGCAATATGGTCTTTGATGGGAGATATTTTGTCCTTGAAACCTAATGGCTGATACTCATTTGTGCAATCAGTAGTGTGTGACTACCAGGCTTTTCTCCATCAGGTCAAATTGTCAAGTGGACTAGGCATTTCCCTATGATGATATGACCTCAAGGGTGGTATATATAAGTAATGAGGGAGTAGGAGGTTCAGGCCCCATCTAAGGGGGTGCAGGGGGTCTTGCCCTGCAAAAGCACCCTTTTGTATTTTTTTTTTTCATTTCCCAATGCTGTTCACATTTGGCAGCTTTTGCTCATTTGTGATTGCAATTGTGTGAGCTGAACAGAAATGAGTTGATAGCTTTTCAGGGAGCTGGTCTGGGTGGCTCCTTTGGACAAAATGTCAAAAGCGTATCTTCTTTTCATTAAGAACAGCTAAGCTAGGTTTGTGGTATAACATTTGTAATTAGGATGCCAAGTTTGCATTCAACACACTAGTGAAATAGTATTATATACAAATGTCAGCCCATATAACCAGCTTTGCTGTCAATATGCAAATACTGCTGTTTGCATTTTTAGATGAATATTGCAATCTCTTGAGAATTTCTCCTCTCCCTGAGATTCAGTGATGTTGGAGTTGATACATATATATAAGTAGCTGAGGTATAGGGGTGAAACCCCCATGTTTGGGAGTGCATGGGGTCAGTTTTGCTTTTCAAAGGTGGATGGTTTTCACCATTTGCAATCTTTTGTGACCACACCTATGAGTGTCAAGTCACAAAAGATGTGCAATTTTAGTCATGACGACTTAACAATGGTAAAAAACAGAGATGGAGGAAGAGAACACTGGTAATCTAAAATTCTGAGTTCTTTTTAGTCTGACTACCTACAAAAGTAAAAAGGATATTTTGTATATATACAAACTGGTGATGGGCTACATTATCAGCATATCTCTCAACCTCTCAGTGCAATATTTCTGGATAAAGACTAAAATAATTAGGAGACAAAGGCCCAATAACTAGAACATATTTTAAATATTGCTCTTATAAACTTAGAAAGTTGCTAGAATAACAGGATTTGAGTTAACATTCATTTTCTTTTTTTAATATATTTTATTTTAAAATACTAGATAAACAAATCAATTATAAAACAAACAAATAACTATTTTCATGGTCCACAGCTAATCAATACATCAAAGTTATACAGATCAATAATTAATATTTTTCAAGAAAGCATTTTCTGAAGGATATGAAATCTGAAACTCAAATGCATGTCATTATTTAGTGACTTCAATCCTCACTGAATTATCAGGAAAACACAAATTTTATGTAGAACACACCAAACATATGAGGCAAGAATCTGGACATTCTGAAAAAAATCTGGACAGTTTAGAGTTATGATTAGCAAACAGGGTGTAGGGGACAGATCAAAAAAGCTGCTATGTGCAGATGATGTGGAGTTACAATCAGACTCTTAGGTACTTCATCAAATGATATGGCAGTTGAATGTAAAACTGAAGGCACATGGGATGAAAATGAATACAAACAAGTCAGTTATTATGGCAGCAAAAGGGGGAATCAGACAAAGCAGAACATTGAGATAGAAGGGAAAATAGTGATACAGGTTAACAGCTTCAAGTATCTGGGGTGGTGGAGTAGAAGAGAAGTCTGAATGAGGAGGTCAAAGCTAGAATCAGAGGGGCTGCAGCCAACTGGCACAGAGTATCAGGGGTAGTACATGACAGAAGAAGGCCAAAGAAGCTGAAATGTAAGGTGTACGAAGCAGTGGTGCAACCAGTACTATTGTATAGTACAGAAACTTGGGCAGAGCAGTTGAGGAAGCTAGAGGTAATGTAGATGAAGTGCCTGAGATGGGTGGTAGGATGTATATTGTGAGACAAATGAAGAAATGGGGACATGAGAGCAGAAGCCAAAGTAATCCCAATTGCAAAGAAGGTCAAAAAGAAAACTACAATGGTGTGGCCTCATTTACAGGAAAGCAGAAGATGATTTGATGAAGTAGATTTGGGAGGGGCAGGAAGAAGGCAAAATCTGGATGTCTAGCAAAGAGATAACTGGATTACATGAGATTATATCTGCATCAGTCAGACATGACTGTTGAAGAAGGTAGGAGAGAGAGAGACACTGAATCGAGAGTGGTGGCAGCAGTGGACAAGATACATCAATGCATTGCAGAGAGTGGGAAAAAGGGGGTTGATGTTTTGCATATATGCAGTCTGCTTAATGTTATCCATTTATTTATTTATTTATTTTCATTGCCATGTAAAAAAACAGTGATAGGCTGTCTTTATTCTGCTGCAGTTGTGGAAAGTATATTGAAAAAAACATAACATTTACAATCACTGGGAAGGTTTTTTACAACTATACCAATCTATTGCACTTCATTATGTGGAATAATGGCATTAAATATACTGATCCAAAGGTTATTGCTAATATCCTGGCAGATCGATTTAGTGCCAACTTCACCCCCCTCTCAAATCCTAAACGGGCCATCTCAATACCAAAAGATTGCCAAATTCCGGTAATCACAGCCACACAAGTAGAAACCGCACTCTCCAAAGCTAAGAATACAGCATCCATGGAACCAGATGACATCCCAGGCTGTGTACATGAACTACAAATGAACTGGCACCGCACCTAAGTGCCATGTTTAATTATAGCCTCACCTCAGGCTTTGTGCCCACTGAGTGGCACACAGCTACAGTTATCCCACTCCACAAGGGGGGGGGGTTCACCTTGGATCCCGAGAAATACTGTCCCATCAGTCTGACGAGCCTGATATGCAAGGGCATGGAACATATTATCATGGAACTTATAAACAAAGACATTGGCAACCTTCAAACACTGGACCCCACCCAGTTTGGGTTCGTGAAGGGCTGATCTTGTCTCCTGAACCTGATTGACTTCTTTGAATCAGTCTCTAGAGCTGTGGACGAGGGTAAGGTGGTCCACACAGCCTATCTGGACCTCGCCAAGGCCTTTGACATCATCCCCCACTCTGGAATCATAGATAAACTTATTAAGCTGGGCATAAATCCCTATGTCACTCGATGGGTTGCCAATAGGCTTACTGACAGAACCCATACTGTAAAAGTGGCCGACTCCAAATCCAGCTCCAGACAAGTGAAAAGTGGAGTACCTCAGGGTTCAGTCCTGGGACTGCTCTTGTTTGGCATCTACTTCTCTGAAGTACAGGCCAACACTAAGTGACTCTGGCTAACAAAGTTCGCAGATGACTGCAAACTGGGAGACATTACTGAATCCCCAAATGATGTGGATATTCTACAAAAGGGCCTTACAGAAACAGATGCTTGGTGCCAGTGCCATGGGCTCAAGCTTAATGTCAAGAAATGTATAGTTATCCCCTTTGGGAAAGACCATATACCCATGAATTACCACATAGGTGGCAGTACACTAAACACCAAAAGTGTGATGAGAGACTTAGGGACACAGGTGGACAGTGGTCTCACCTTCAATAACCACATCGCCACAACAGTCAGGAAATCCTTCTATGTGGCACACCTCAACACTAAGGGCTTTCATCTAGAAAAAAAGGAGGTAATTGTCCCACTGTACTCATCCCTCATTAGACCCATTATAGAATACAATGACCCATTTGGTATGTACTTCACAAGACATCAGCAACAGCTGGAAAGGCCACAGAAATACCTCACTAAAAGAATCACAAGCCTAAAGCAGATGCCCTATGCTAACTGTCTAAAAAGACTCCAGCTATACTCTGTGGCATATCGTCTACTCAGTGGCAATCTCTGCTTAACATACAAGGCCATGTCAAACCCAGAGCTGTTGGACATGCTACACTTAAAGAAATCCCAATCCCTCAGAGCCACATGCTCCAGGGATCTAAATCTTGTCATCACAATGAACAAAACATGCTGGAGGGATAGGGACCTGACCCAGAGACTCCCCATACTCTGGAACAGACTTCCCATACATGTCAAGCAGAGTGCCTCCTTGGCCCTCTTCAAAAGGAACCATGACAATTGGATGGGAGATGGGAAATTCACCCCGGGGATCATGTCAGTTGCCCTGCTAGGCAGGGGTCCAGGGAAGTAAATATTGTGGGAAGAAATATCCGGGGAATTGTTTGGCTAGGCTTGTATAGGCCCTAGAGCCGACAGCCTAGTACCAACCTATGAACCTATATTCTTCATTTCGAATCTTAATAATTCTATGTTCCATGCTGGTTCATGTTGAAAGCATCTGTCACACATTCATTGCTAATTTTTTAACAAATTTCCATACTAAGTCATATTGAATCATGTTAATTCATCAAAAGACTTTTTACAAGTATAACTAACACATTTAACCATGCTGTGAACTTCCTAGTCAAATTTGGTAGTAAGTGCACCACCTTTTACCTTTTTGCTTCTCATTATTAGTGTTCCCAATTTTAGAGAGGGGAGATTGGGAGTTAATGACAATAATGCAATACAACTCTATGAATTACGTTTTTATTTGCAGTTTATCCTGTTGTTAACCAAGGCTAACTAGGTTCAAGTTCCACCTTAAGGACATCCTGTTTAAGTGTTTGATCACATAGTATGCAAGTGTCGATGAAGTAAACGAAACTCATAATTACATCTTAAAGATTGTTAGGTTGTAGCCCTGATCTGCTGTGCTGTACTGCCAGATGCATGCAAAATTTATAATGAGGCATAATCAAGGGCAGTGGAAATGGGCAGGTTTAAAATTAGGAGTCGCATTTTATATTGGGGATGTAGCCATAATGCAGGTGAGACTAATTACTCAGATCAGTCCAAGGTCAAAGGTCATCATGTCAGAAATTCCGGTGTGAGTTACATACAGACAATGGAAATGCATCCTTATTATCCACGCATTCCAAACCGTTTATCGTGTTAGGAAAGTGATGTTAATGTTTGGATCCTGGATCAACCAGGGTGTTTTGGAAAGAAACTGGAGTAGCCAGGGAAACTCTCCATTGACTATTATCTTGGGTGAAGAATGAACCCTAGAAGGTGGAACTAAAAGGAGATATTCTATCACAAAGCCACCATGCAGATTGTTCAGTTTTGAGTTGCATCTCATTGAGCTTACATTTGTTTAGTGATGTGTGTGAAAATAAGAAAATAAACTGCAAGAAAAAAGAATAAAATCACATTTGCTCTTATTATAGCTGGAGAGGTGAAGAGAAATATAGTTCTGTACACGAGACCCAGTTTGACATTTACACAGGTAAACAGCAAAGTAAGTCAGAAGTGTAAAACCTGAATGTTCTGTAGCATCAGATGTAAAAAAATGACCACTGATGTCGTAGAGAATAGTAAGTCTGATTAAGCTACTCCTTTGCATAGCTGGACATTATTTGGGTTTTGATCTTGCATGATTTTAGCATCAGCTTGCTACTATACTTACACCTAGTTCTTACTGACCAGAAAACGTCGATATATACAGAGGGGGGATGTAATAGACATAAGTATCCCAGAGAGGTTACTTAGATGAAAAGTATGAAAAGGATATGTCTGGAGTCCAAAGGAACTCTTGTGTGTAACATGCGTAGGAGTAAAGGGAGTTGTATGAAGCCCATCCGTGTCATACTGGAGACCCAGAGAGCTGTAGTTTTGGAAACAGACTAGTTCCACAAGTTGGCTACCAAGAAATCTAGATGCTCTGCATGAAAGCTCTAGTGAGTTACCATTTCTCTGTGGAGAAGTACACCAGGGGTGTATGGGAGAGTTATGATGGGGCCTCAGAAATAGGGCCACTACTAGCTTAGCTGATATCAGTTACTTCAGTACTGTGAAGTAGTCTGATGTAGACCACATACACGTGTCACATCAGATGTGCTAATATACAGCCTTCAATATTATTCTGAGTGTAGACATCAGTGGTTTTACTGTGAAGAAGTAGGCCTACACAAGTTGCAGTCATATTTAGTACTCAGCTGGTTCATGTAATGTGCTTGTGAGCACTTATCCAAGAGTGAAGTACTCTGTATGAAATATTTAAGTCCTTTGGTAAAATGCTTGCCTTGTAGGTACACCATTCTGAAAGGGGGAGAAGGATGGCTTACCTTGCTGAGCTGCAGCTTCCTGAAATTATGTTTAAAAATGTATCATAACTATCAAAGTTTAAGATGTAACGCTAAATAGTATGCTGCCTTTGTATTATCATGAACCAGAGCTAGTGGCATTCTATTGAACAATGACCTCTGCTACTAAAATGGGCCCCAAACTATAGTCACTTACTCCATTTCTAACAAATGTTTACATGGCTAATAGTAGCACCTTACCATACCACATCTTGTTCACAGTTGACAGTCAGACTTATAGTCTATATCTTACCATTCCATAATACATGGAGCACGCTTATTCCAGAGAGGAATCAACCCCTATAATAGGAGGTTTATATTGCACTGTCACCAGAACAACAGCAATTAGTTGATTTTTTTCTAGTGCCATGACAGTAGTTAATAGTTTTCTTCTATACAGCCACCAAAAAAAAAAAAAACATGGCATCGCCCTGTGTGGCAGCAACTGCATCAGCTCGAGTAAGAAATGTGCAGTATTTGTCTTCTTTTCCACTCACAAAAATGGAGAAAAACAGTTTCTGAGGCTTTAAAGGAAGGTGCAATCACTTATATTAGAGATAACTTACTGGAAATCAAGGAATTAAGCTTGTTGTGCGGCAGTATGGTCAGCCTGTTGTCTGTGAAGTCTGACAGTCCTACAACAACTTCCACATTCAACTATCTTGGAATTCTATCACTGCATGGCTCAAAATGCCTAAAACAGCTATTAGGAGCTTCTACAACACACTGGAAAAGGATCAAGAGGAAAATATGTTAGTGAACCAGAAAAAGAGGAACAAGGGCTGGAATCACTACTAGACTGAAGGCAAATCCATTCAGGCCTGCACTGACATCCTTACTTCTAGCAAATGTGTGCTCTCTGGAAAATAAAATGGACTACATAAGGCTGGAAATGACATCTCAAAATAAAGTGAGAAACACTTGTGTATTTATGTTTACACAGCCTGGGATGCATAATAACATTAATGACAGAGCAGTACAACTGGAAGGGCTCACACTGTTTCATGCAGACAGAAACTATGCACTCAGTGGCATGTCTAGAGTAGGGGGAGTCTGCTTGTATGTAAACAAGTGGTGCAGAAGCTGGGACACTGTACTGAGCCACTGCTCTGCAGACATAGAGTTCCTAGCAGTGAGATGCAGACCCTTTAATATTCCCAGAGAGTTCAATGGTGCCATCATGATAGTAGGGGGTTGGGAGGGTGGCCTAATGGTTAAGGTGTTTACCTTGCAAGCACAAGTTGCAAGGTTTGAGTCTCACAAGGGAAAATTGACTCGGCTTGAAATGGCTCACAAGGGCAGTTAGCTTAGTACTAATCTATCTAATCTATGAACCTAGTGTATACACCCACCACCAAGTGCAAACAATAGTGAAGCTCTGACTAAGCTGTATAGCTCAATTTGTAACCTACAAAATAAAAACCCAGATTTTGCACATATTATTGCAGGAACTTCAATCAGGCAGAGTTGAAGTCAGTATTACCCCATTACTACCAAGATGTGGGATTTGCTAGAAGGGGAAATAACACCTTGGAAAAAGTATATACCAATATTAAGTTGGCATATAAAGCTGTGCAACATCTGCTTTTGGGTAGCTCAGACCACCTTACCATTATGTTAATGCCAGTATATAAAACAGCACTAATCTGGGAAAAGCCCACTGTGAAGCAAGTCAAGGTATGGCCAGAGGGTGCAATCATGGCAAGCCAAGATTACTTCGAGCACACAAACTGGAACATATTTAAAGAGGCTGCTGCAGTCAACCAACATATCAACTTGGATGAATACACAGAAACAGTAGTGGTGTATATATATATATATATATATATATATATATATAAAACCACACAACACCGACAAACACACATAAACACACCACATATTCGACAGTCCATACACCCGAAACCACACAACCATAAATCAAAAAAATAAACGAAACCACACAACACAACAAAAATAATACCACACAACACAAAAATAACACCCCATACACAAAAACAAAAACACATCACAAAACACACAAAACACACACACACCAACACACAAAACCACACACCACACTTTACACACAAAACCCTTACCCTAATCACTAACCTAAGGTCCACCTACCTAACCCCTACCTAACACCTACACCTAACTCACTTAACTTAACCTAACCCACTCCTAACTCACTCTTAAAGCCCCCCCTCCCTCCTAACCTAACCCTAAACTCCACCCACCCCTTACTAACCCTAACCTAAACCTAACACCCTTAACCCCCCCTAACCTAACCTAATAACCAACTTAACTAACCCCCACCCCAGATTCTCCACACACTTACCTGCCACTTACCCTAACCGGCACGTCGTCTAACAATACTCACACCACACACCTTTCCTTTCGGCATCCTCCTCGGCTCGGCGTGTCATCATTCATCCGTCCGGTCGGTCTTCTGCATCGTCGATGTTCTGCCACTGATTGGCGTCGGTCTTCTCTTCGATGATCTCTCTGGAGTCTCCTCCTGTGTCGGGTCTTCTCGCTGTTCGCTCGAGTCAGGTAGAACCATATATATATATATAAATACGTAGAGAATGTGACAGTGAATACAAACATCATCATAAGAGCAAACCAAAAACCATGGCTAACAGGCAAAGTATACAAGCTTGTAAAAGAACACAATGTGACATTCAAGATGAATGGCAAAGATGCTCATAGGGTGGGAAGGGCAAATCTGAAGAGAGGGATAAGGGAGACAAAAATGGGCATGTGCTAAGAAAGTACAAAACTAGTTGACTGACATGAGGGACTCCAGGAGTATGTGGCAGGGAATAAAAGCCATAACCGAATACAAACCAACATCAGCTCAATGTGAGGGCAGCACACAATTCCTGGATAGGCTGAACACCTTCTACATCAGATTCGAGGAGACAAACTACTTCAACTTCAGTGTCACTGCTTGACAGAGGCACAGCAAAATGATAGGCATAGTTTTTATTCAAACTAAAGGGGTGGCGAAAGCCACATAACTATGGGCTAGGCTTATAAATGCCCTTGGGCAGATAGCCTAGTATGAACCTATGAACCTATGAACCTAAGACAATGTTACTCCCTATAGACCCAGACAATTACTTGCTTATTCTAAACCAAGCTGCGGTGAAAAGGACCCTGTGTCAGGTGAATCCAAGAAAGGCTGCTGGGCCAGACAACATCTTCAATAAGGTGTTAAAGAAATGTGCTGAACAACTAAGAACTGTACTGAGAGATGTATTTAATATCTCCCTCAGTCAAGCGAAGGTACCCAAATGCTTTAAAAACACAAACATTATACCACTACCAAAGAAAGCCACTCCCTCTAGCTTTAACGATTATAGACCAGTGACCCTCATGTCCATCATCATGAAAAACTTTAAATAGGTTGGTCAAAAAGCACCTGACAGCAAACCTCCCAACAGCACTTGATCCACTGCAGCTTGCATACCGTGCAAACTGCTCCACGGCAGATGCCATCTCTGTAGCACTGTATCTCGCAGTGGCACACCTAGAAAATAAGGACAGTTGTGTCAGAATGATGTTTATTGATTTCAGTTTAGCAGTCAATACAGTGATCCAACTACAGCTAATAGAAAAACTTGTTCACCTAGGTGTTAATAACCACATGTTCAACTAGATCCTGGACTTTCTGACTGGAAGACCCAAAGAGTATGTGTGGGCAAGAATTCCTCAAACAACACCACTATCTACAAAGGAGCACCTCAGGGCTGTATGCTAAGCCCACTACTGTTTACTATCTTGACCCACAACTGTAAAGTCAGATTTAACACCAAACACATCATTAAGTTTACGGATGACACTACAGTTGTGGGCCTCATCAGCAAAGGAGAAGAAAAAGCTTACAGGGAAGATGTGAGTTCTCTGACTGAGTGGTGTGCCAGGTATAATCTTGACCTCAATGTCAACAAAACTAAGGAGATCATAATAGATTTCAGGAGACTACAACCAGCTCAATCTCCTCTCATGATAAATAGAGAGGTAGTGGAAAGGCTAAAGAACATAAAATTCCTGGAGGTCTATAAAGCAGAGGATTTGTCCTTGTCAACCAATACCAGTCACATAATAAAGAAGGCCCATCAATGCCTGCACTTCCTGAGGAGACTGAGGAAAGCAAGCCTACCATTCCCTATCTTCTCCACCTTCTACAGGGGTACCATAGAAAGTATCCTAATGTGCAATTTCACTCTGTGGTACGAAAACTGTTCAGCTGCAGGTCAAAAAGCCCCACAAAAGATAGTCAGTGTTGTGGAGAAACTAATGGGATCCAAACTTCCAGAGATAAAGGATCTATACACGACAAGTTGTTATGAAATAGCAACAAAAATAATAAGTGATCCTACACACCCTGCTTTTGAGCTGTTCATATGCCTGTCATCTGGCAGAAGATACCGCAGTATATGCTGTAAATCAACCAGGTTAAAGAACATTTTTTTCCCTTCAAACGATTAGACTCTTGAACTCTGGTATTAATCTCAGGGATGTGAGACACTGACAAGCCTTGTGATAACCAAACAATAGTGCAATAACAATAAGTCATCACAACCAGCTTATCAGTTTACAAGAAAATGATGTGCAATTCAGTTGCTATATATTCTGATAATACAGAGAACATGAGAATTACATTGTGTAATAAGTACAGGTGCAATAAGGACCCAATTAGCTGCTATAATGGTGTATAGAATAATTGTAGTAATAAATAATAATATAAATGTCTAAGAGAAAGGTAAATGTTAGGTCTGATTCACATGTAATTGTATGTATGGATATGTCTCTCTTTTAAGCATGTGTAATTAATATGTATGTATTTGTCTTCTCAATTCGAGTATGGTGCATGTAATTTTGTTTAGACTTCACTCATGATGTCTAAATGACAACAAAGTTTACTTTGACTTTGAAAAGTGACTCAGAAATTGCTATGAACTGTAGAAATACAATATCAGCAAAACTGTATTAATTCTGTTATGACATAACTTTCTTGTTTTAAAATAAAGGTAGAACAACTAAAATAGAAGGACATATTGTGGATGGACACATATATCAAACCACAGTGTATGGTAATTTTACTCATAAGATGAATGTTAATGAGCTTTTCTGGTCCTGATGCATCAGGATTATCAGGTGCAAACAAGTGCAGCTTCTTAAGCCCCAGGTCTGCTACATCTGGATTAATACCCCCAGACTGGGAGCTGAGAATTCCAATACTGTCAGTTAAGATTATTTGAGTGGGAGGTGGAGGGGAGGTGAGAACCTCTGGTACAGCATCACTGATGCTAGTCCCTTGGATTTTTTGGGTTATGCCCTAACTCCACCCCCACATGCAGGGTTGTGCTTCTGCATGGGCATGCATGGAGATATAATAAGGGAACCATCCCCAACTCTGTAGTGGTGCACCCCTTAGTTGCTCTTCCCTCCTTGCTGGCTTGCTAATGCCTTCTTGCAGCAGCTGATGTGACCACTAAAGACCATAAAATCAGGCACACATCAAGATAACCCATGCAACCTTCTCTTCTAAAAAAGACAAACAGGGATGTACATCATCTTTTTTATCTCATTCCCATTTCTTTCTTCCAGGTCCCATACTGGTATTCAAGTATGAATTCTCTAGGATTCATAGGGCTTCATCCTTCTATGCCATGGAACAGCCCATTGCCATGAGAGGGTTTGCTGTAAGGAATATTTCTCATAATTCCAGAAATGAAGCCCACTTTCTCCTTATGCTGTAACTGTAGTTTCTCTGTGCAGTTTTCAATGTTATATCCTTTCAATTTCTTGTCCTTCAATAGGTTACCCTAAATGAAAGATAATCTTAATAATAAAGAGAACATTTAAGCAGTTTTGGAATAGCTAAGTATAGTATTCAGTCAGCTAATGGAATGCCTTATGCAGCATACATAAATGGGCATGTGCAAAAAGTGTTCAGCTATTTTATTTAACATTTGTTGACCGGGAATGTCCGACTAGGTTCCACAGATCCTGTTTTCAGTGGAGGCCCGGTGAGAAATGCTCCAAATGCATGTCTTTGGAATGTGGGAGGAAACTGGAGTACCCGGAGGAAACCCACGCGAACACAGGGAGAACATGCAAACTCCACACAGAAGGCACCCCAGCCGAGAATCGAACCGGAGAACCTCTTGCTGTGAGGCGACAATGTTAACCGCTGCACCACTGTACCGCTGAAACACTATTCGACAAGGTCCCATTTCAGTGAAAATTCATAACCTACATCAGGTTTGTATGGCCTTGCAGCAGTTATAATAACTAAAGGTTCTTGCATGGAGAAGTAAGAGGCTTGCCCAAAATTCAGCCAGAAATTTAGTTTTGCAGTGAAATTTTGCTAAAATGGAATATCGTTGCAGTGCATCGTGATTAAATATGCAAAATCAATACAAAAACACATTATACAACTATGTAGAAATATTGCCGCCACTTTATTAGACTGATTTACAGTCATTGTCGATGAAGTAACTAATTGTAACATAAAACAGCTAACCCATACTGTGCAGTTTGTCAGCAGAAATACTATATATGACAGACTTTCTTGAGATTATACAGTCCAGTGAAAGTGCCACTGGTGAAAGCATTGCACATCATATCATTACGACCATAAAGAATACAAGGCCTAATACTGAAAAACATTCAAAATAATTATATAAAATTGCAGGTCAATAGTCATCTGATCTAACCAAATATTCTGCATGGCAGCTTTTGTTTTTATGTTTTAAATTTGGCCATTATGATAGTATCTAGTCTTACATGCTATGGAACACATCTTTGTCTAACAGGGAATGCATGTTCATTCTTGACTGCCATCCTAAATGCAAACTGTTGTAGAGAGTAAAATAATGGCAGGAAGTCATAACAGGGGAAACTCTTCCATAAAGAGACCAGTCAGCAGTAGAATCCCCCCAGGGTTCAGTGCTGGGACCTCTCCTGTTCGGCATCTACTTTTCTGAAGTAAAAACCAATACCAAAGGGTCCTGGCTAACTAAGCTTCAGATGACTGCAAGCTAAGCACAGTCACTGAATCCTCAAATGACTTAGCCATCCTGTGGGAAGGTTTGTCCCAAAGAAATAGCTGGTTTCCAAATCATGGACTGAAACTAAAGATCAACAGAATGGTGGGGAAGGATGGGATTATCTCACACAGCATACCACTGCTCAGGGATGGTCCTTGTTTTATGTTCATGGTGGAGTCCGTTCCAGAGCAGTGGAGCTTTTGGATCTATGGATGTGAAACAGAAACTTTTCTCCAGAACTGCCCCAGGTACTCTTAATGGACCAAGGCAGCTCCTAAATTCTTTATCTCATGCATGGGTCCCCTTAAATTATCTACTGTATGATCCCATTTATTCTCACTATGGCTAATTTATAATTACTGACCATGGGATGGCTCTAACACCAAATAGGGTAGATTAATTCAAGCACCAAAAGGGAAACTGGCTAGGCTTAAAATGGCCCAGAAGGGCATCTAGCCTAATACATACCTATGAATCTATGTCATGGTGTCTAGAAACACAGAGTGCATAATTAAAGTCAGTGTGATGGGTCCAGCATCCATACACTGGGAGACATTCCTGTAAACACCAACTCTAAACTGTTTTTATGATGTATGTTTCATGGAACAAAGACAATGTTATTAATCTGAAATCTATTTACCTTGCTTTGGCATCATTTTATGACAATTTAGGTTTTGCTGCAGTATGTTAATGCATATGTTTTCAGCAAGGTATTATGATAGCATTACGGGGAAAATGCCATTGACACTGTGAAGGTTCATATTTATGGCAGAAGGGGTCAAAAGCTCAACAGTTGATATCAGAAATGATTCTGGCAGGAAGCATTTGCTGCGCTTTCAAAAAGCTCTGATTTTGCTTCCATCTTTGATATGTGACCTCCTCTCTTTCTCTTTTTGCTGTGGAACTACACACAAAAATAGTGTGTGAATTAACATTTCTGAAGTATAAGACAGGACTTTTCTCATGGTGTCCTGCCTAGATCACTCACTCCCAGAACTGGTATTCTGAAAAAAATGGAGGTAGCACCCTGTAACTATTAAAAGCACAATGCATTATTCACCCCTGACCCTCTTTTGACTAACTAGTTGTATAAGACCTTATAGCAACTACACCAAAATAGTTATTTAGTATAGAGTACACCTGCTACATTTTCTGATTACTATTTTTGTCAGGGCAACATCACTCTTGGAGACTATAACCTTAATTGGTTCGATCAACAAAGACAGTTACTTGCAAAACTACTCACTAAACTGATCACTCTACAAGATCCAACATTACTTCACAAATGTCACATTTCTGGACATTATGTGCTCAAGCCTTCTAGAAAGGTGCATATAAACTATTATTATTCCAAATCATTTAAATGACCACTTCACAAAATTCACTATTTGGTGCTTCAGAATCCAAAAACTGTCATTATATTCTGTTTCTTATATGGTATTTGGAGTTGGCCTCTACTTGGTCTATAAGATAACATCTGATCCAGTTCTATTTGAAAGTATGTGACTAGAATACACCACTGGGATAGCTAAAACCAGATTGGAGAACTTAATCCTAAGTATCAGTAATGCAAATATGTAACAAATATATTATACAATGCCTTCCAGCATTATGGAATAAGCTTCTCTTTATCATCAAAAGTCAGTCATTGACGTCTTTCAAAAAATATGCTGATATATGTATGTGAAGGAGAAAACATAAACATTGGCTTGGTTCTTGAAGACCAGTAAGTCACAAGCTTCACAAAGGAATCTATGAACCTACAAATTCAGTCATGTTGGACATTTGAAGCATCAGTTCAGGTCTTCAAGTTACAAAAAACTTCATACATCCTTTTCAGAATAGTTGCATGCACACATACAGACACACACACATGTATGCATAGACATACGCGCACATACACACATATTCCTATATACTGCTGTATTAAGTCCTAAAAGGTATCCACTGTACTGGAAGACTGTTTAGTACCTGAATGACCATCCTTCACCAAAACATTTATTTCTTTTTTCAAATTTATAAGAATTATATGTCCATCTTCTAACATGTAAATGTGCATTTTCCAGTTTTAAAGTATGTTCACTGAGGTATAAACCAATTCACTTATACAGAAATTCATCTTTGAATGCTTTCTAGACTAAAATCACATATACTAAAATCACAACAAGCAGCCAAATAGAAAATGCAGCCAAGCCACTGAAGACGATGAAACCAAGAGGTTAACTCCTTTATTCAACAATAGGTTAAGTGCTTTCATTCACAATAACTGGAACTTCATCATAACAATATTTTCCCCTCCCATTCACTCTTTAAATATGCATACGCTAGGTCATGTGAACAATTAACTCGTTAGTCAGATGTTCCTCATTAAAAACCAAACAAAACACTAAACTAACAATAAATAAAAATGAATTAATTAAAAAAGATCAGTATATAATACTTGTTAATAAAATCACATTTCAAACAGAAGATAGTAAATCTCAAAAATGTTGAAGTTTTAAAATAGGCATCAGTGAGCAACTCTCATTCAAGTCCAGGATATAGTGTTGCATTTAACCTAACCTGCCATTGAGTTTCTTTGGTGTTAAGATGTTCATCTGTAACTTTCCCTGCAAATCGAATTTAATAGAATCTAAAACAAAAAATCTAAACTCATGGGAATTATACTTAGAAATGTGCTTAAACAATACATTTGTCAAGTTCCCATTCCTAATATCTGAAAAATGCTCATACATATGCTCCCTAAGTCTTAACATGGGAACTCTTTACACTGGGCCACATATATCACATGACTAGTGTTACAGTTGTAGTAACCTCTACATGTACATTTCATGTTCTGATTGGTGATGTGATCGCCCACCAGGATGTGCTTACATTGCCTACGGGCTCCACACTTATAGGTGCCTGTTTTATTTTTCCTACAAGTAGCCTTTGAACCTCTTTCCAATAGTTTGAAAGTTGTATCTTTCCTGTAACCAACCTTCAGTTTAAACCCCAATTTTCTAACAATTAAGTTGGTCAGTTAAAAATATCCACCAATTCTCAAAAATAATATTGGCAATGTAAGGCATGTCCAAACAGTAGGTGGTAATAAAAACCTTGTTAGTCCATGCAGGCCTGTTTGCTGCAATAGGCTTTACCCCATCATTAGCATTTAAGATAGATAAATAAATTCCCCTTTCTCACTTCATTATTACTTCAGATTGTATGTCAAATAAAAACTCACAGGGATAGCCTCTGGCCATAAACATATTTACTACTTTATCACGTTCTACCAAAAATTGTGCATTATCTGACACCATCCTAGCTAGTCGTATAAGCTGTCCTTTAACCACTGACTTCTTTTGTTGCTGAGGGTACCCACTGGAGTAATGGAGGTATGAATTGGAGAAAGTAGGTTTTCGATAAATATTAGACACATACACTTTATTGTCAATATCCTTACTAACCTCCACATCTAAAAATGCAATTTTGTCTTGGTGATAGGTGTGGAAAAAAGATAGAAATTCAACAGTATTATTGATGTACTCCAAAAATTAATTTAACCTAGTCTGTGACCCCTTCCATAATATGAATACGTCATCCAAAAACTGGGTATACATACCCCAGTTTCCAACAAAGGAACTGTTGAATATATATTGTTCTTCCTATTCTGCCATTATATAATTAGCAAACATGGAAGCACACACTGCTCCCATAGCTACCCCCGTGATTTGTCTAAAAAACTGGCCCTCAAAATATAAATAATTGTTTTTAGTGCCAAGTCCATCAAAGTACTCATCACATAAATATCATCCATCCTGAGTTGCCCATGCTTGAATATTTGTTCCTCAAACCAATTAATCCCTAAATTATGTGGGATTACAGAAATAGGTTATGTATGTCTATAGTGACAAAAATAACTTCAAGGTTAAATTCAGCTTCATTAAGCAACCTCAAAAAATGCCACAAATCTTTACAAATCTGCTTAATATTACCAACATCATTTTTCAGTTTATCTTCAAGAAAGTTTGCAATGAAAAATGTTTTAGACTTTATAGCATCTACTAATAGTTGAAGAGGGGGTTCATAAATGTCTTTATATATTTTTGGTATCCCAAAAATACTAGCCCCTACTGGCTGGTCATTAAACATAAATTCATATTCACTCTTAGTTATACATCCATCTAAGAAAAGATCTTCCAAACATAAATCAGTCTTCGAATAGGCAATATGTATTTCATTTTTTGACAGTATCTCATAGGCATCTGCCATCAATAGACTATTCATTTTATTCACATAGTCTGGTTCATGACCACCAGCCCAGCCCCCTTATCAGGCTTCATAACTCGTATTCCAGTGTCTGTTGTTACTTTAACAAACATTGTTCTCTCTTAGTCATATTACTGCCACATTCCCTTTTGAGATTACTATACATATTTCTAATATTGAATACACATCATTTCTCATACATTTGTACAATGGACTGTGCTGATGGATTAAAAGTACTAGGCTGATGTAAATGCCCTGTATGTAAATTGGTCATATTGTCATTAAACCAAAATGCTAAATTCAATTTCCTAACAAAAAGTTTTAAGTCTATGATTGTTTTAACAATGTTGTCTCCTCTTTCAGGTACAAATGACAGTCCCTTTGATAGAATATCAGCATGTACTATTGTCAGAGTTTCACCAGAAAAGTTGTAAATATGAAAATCTTTAGTTGAATTTTCAGCTTTACATAAAGATTCAGTACCTTGTGCATCATAAAACTGCTCTACCGCTGTTGCTGAAACCGTTGTTGAAATTTCTTGGGCCTTGCTCCCTTGCCCACATAATCTCCCCTGGTTGAATGTTCCTGGCTGCTATGCTGATAATTCCTGATCCTATCGGATCATCTCACTCCTCCGTCCTCTAAAGAGACACCACTTTCATAGTCTGTTATTGAAATGGTTATTTGTAGATAAAAACTCTGTCTCATGCTGATTTGATGGGCTCCTGTTGCCAAGGAACCCTGGAGACTTTGGTATGCTTTGTCTGCCTCAAAACCTGATAGGTCTCTTTTTAATTTATTCAATTTATACTGTAGCAATTGGTCACAGTTTGTGTCAACTCTCTGAAAGATATTAACATAATTTGTCTCATAGTGGTTGAAAAGAAGGTCTTCCTTGATTTTGTTGTTCAGCGTGTCTATTTGGGTGGATGTTTGTTGCATTTCTAAATTGTTATATTTTGTGATAACCCATAGAACATCTAATCCAGCCTTGTTACATATTTGCTGAAGGTCCTGTAACATGTTAGCATTACGACCAACACCATTAGTGTAACACCACATTCTTAGACCCTTTGGAATATAATTGCAGTCTAAATTTTTCTGCAGATAAGTGTTTTCCAATTGGGTCTTTTTGTATCAAAGTAACAGTTTTTCAAATTCCTTTAGTTTGTCTACCAAAGGAACTGGCACTTGTATAGACATCAATGTTCATAGACATATTGAAACTCTGATTTTTCCACATTAAAAATTGGGACTGATTAGATAAAACATTGGTATATTCATGACTTACAGAGCTACTTGCCATACCTGTTGGTTGAGTAAGAGGTTAAATCCAAACCGCTATTCACACCAGATCCATTCTGACTTATTTGGATATTGTTATCCCAGGCACTAGGCTGTCACTGTGTTTGTTAAATTAACTGTGTTGATTCTCCAGAATTAGAAGCATTTTCCATGGTCTCCACACACCTTCAAGGACCAGCTAATCACAATTATCCAACCAGTAAACTAAAATCACGACAAACAGCCAAATAGAAAATGCAGCCAAGCCACTGAAGACGATGAAACCAGTAAGTTAACTCCTTAATTCAACAATAGATTAAGCGCTTTCATTCACAATAATTGGAACTTCATCAGAACAATATTTTCCCCTCCCATTTACTCTTTAAATATGCATACACCAGTTCATATGACCAATTAACTCGTTAGTCAGATGTTCCTCATTAAAAACCAAACAAAATATTAAGCTAACAATAAATAAAAATTAATTAATTAAAAAAGATCAGTATATAATACTTGTTAATAAAATCACATTTCAAACAAAAGATAGCAAATCTCAAAATGTTTAAGATTTAAAATAGACATCAGTGAACAACTCTCATTCAATCCAGGATATAGTGTTGCATTTAACTTAATCTGCCATTGAGTTTCTTTGGAATTAAGACGTTCATCTGTAACTTTCCCTGCAAATCGAATTTAATAGAATCTAAAACAAAAAATCTAAACTCATGAGAATTATACTTAGAAATGTGCTTAAACAATGCATTTGTTAATTTCCCATTCCTAATATCCAAAAAATACTCATACATGCTCTCCTTAAGTCTTCTGGAAGTTTTTCCCACATAAAAACACAGGCACTCTTTACACTGGGCCACATATATCACATTACTAGTGTACAGTTGTAGTAATCTCTACACATACGTATGTTAAAATCACATATGCACTGAGCTTCACAACCCTCTCACCATATGTTAGGCCTAGCATGTCCAGGTTCTTTATTGTGAATTGCTAGTCAATCCTTCCTATTTTTTGTTTTTCCTTTTACTATTTGGTTACTAAGCCTACTCACATACTCTAGGATCAGTCTTAAAGAGACAATCTGATTAATTGAATTCTGTTAAATATAAATCTCATTAGAGCCAGCTAGTTCATATGCTAAATCGTTTTTTTTTTAACAAAAACATTTTTATTGAATTATCACTTATGACATAAGGCAGTCATACATTTATATAAATGAAAACGAAACATATTGATATATTTTCAGTTGCAAACATTATACATCACATATAATCTTCTATACAGTCATTGTCAATAGAATATTTCAAAACTCATTCAGTTCCTGCCTTCCCTTAAACCTCATTCCTCCTCCAAAACATTATTCTGCATATATCGTTCCCACAATTCCCATTTTTCCTATGTAATTTGCTCCTATCCTTTTCTAAAGATCCCACTTCCAGTTCTTTTACCTCTGGTGCTATATTCACTACTTCTGTCTTATGCCATTTACAATTTTCAGTAAAAAGACATAATACCTATCAATATGTCAGTGTCCCCTCCTCATGCAGTGAAATCAAACAAATATCACAACATGCTCATACTTTTTCTGTTGTAATCTCCTGGTTAATAGTCTCATGTGAAAGTAACTGTTTGGATAAAATATGCATGTGCCTTACTTGTTCTAAGTGCTAAAATTAAAGTGTGAATATTTACACTGTAAAATAATGCTGAGTATTCTATTGATGTATGTGAGTTTTATAGTCTATATACACTGTAAAGTAGTGCTGAATATTCTACTGGTGTGCATTTTACATGTCATCTGCATATGTATATATATATATATATATATATATATATATATATATATATATATATATTTACTATTAAAATCTGGAAATGTACTTTGTCAATTTGCAGTACATTGAATGTATGGTTTTAAAGTGTTAAAAATCAAAAGTAAACTTAGCAAACCTGTAATAGCAACATCCAGATGACAAATGCAGTTCAACAATCACATTTATGAAAGATCGAATACCGAACCATCGGTATTAACATGGTTCGAAATTGTGGCATGAAATCATTTTTATTTTGACATTATATTTCGGTGATGTGATTGAACAAGTGCATTTCCTGATTTTGATGGTAAACCATATGCATACGATATATATATATATATATATATATATATATATATATATATATATATATATATATATATATACATACAATATACAATATCTACAATAAAAAAATACCTCTTACAACTAAAACCCACAGCTGTTGCAGCAGATGGTATACCAGCTAATTTCCTAAAAATGGCTGCTGACTCCTTATCCTACCCTGTCTCAATCCTTATCAACCGCTCTATACAAGAAGCCTATATCTATCACCTTTACTTCCAACCACCATAGCTATACATCAAGGTTCTATATTGGGTCCACTTCTCTTTTCCATCTTCACCAATTATCTGCATACCTCTACCCTGATCACCTCACTCATACAGTATGCAGATGATTCAACCTTAATCTGCTCAGCCTCATCTCTTACCACTCTACAGCAACTCACCCAGGAATCCTTTAATCAGTGGAAAGTTGGATCACAAATATCCAACTTATCCTAAATCCCAATAAAACTAAATTACTCTTATTTACCCCTTACAAATCAAACGCCTCTCCTCTCTCCTTCTCTCTCTCTCTTCCAAAAATGGTAATGCCATTTCACCCTCTCCCCATACCAAACTCCTTGGAGTTGAAATAGACAATAACCTCCACTTTGACATCCATATCTCTCAAACTATCAAAAAGGTACACAAAAAATGGGTACTCTCTATAGACATTAAAACTTTCTGTCAGATCAGGCTCGGGTCACCGTAGCTCAGACTCACCTTCTGTCCACATTAATGTATACAGCACCAATACTGACTCATGTCAGAAAATCTGACCTTGACAAACTTGAGTCTTGTTATAACAAAATTGCCAAGTTTGCTAATAACATCGCCTTTAGACCCCATCATTATATACCTCTAAGGCAGCTTCAGTGGCTTGCACTCCCACAGCTATTAACTTTCTACCAATTAGTCATTGCATATAACATTCTAAAACATCCTGACAAAACTCCAGCATTAAGGCAATTACTGACTCACTATACAGCAAATCGTCCACTCCGCTCTGCCAACAAATCACTCCTCTCTATCTCCTCAGCCAACAACATTGTAGGGAAAGCTCTATTTTCACACTCTGAAGCTAAAAGTTGGAATAACCTCCCCATTTCTGTGACTTCTGCACTAAATACTACACAATTCAGAAACTTACTTTTGTCTCATTTTATAAGTTCATGGCTTTGTCCATATGTTACATAATCCTACAACATGCTTTCTCCACCTTTTTCTTTCTCTCCTACTTTAGACCCTCTGTAAGCATGGCATTGATAAATGGTATCCCTTATCCTTGATATGTGGCTTTGTAGTGATGTTTGCCCTATTCACAACTAACAAAATATATATATGTAAATTTTCTTATGAGGATTTTTTTCTATTGTTTTTTTTTCTTTTACTTAAATGCTGCTATGATGACTCTGTTTTCCTTTTGCATAATATTATTATTTTGTTAATTATGTGGAGCTTTTCTCCCCAGGCCTCCGCTGTAAATGGACTTCGTCCAGTTGGACCATCCCGGTTAACAAATGTAAAATAAAAATAAAAAATAAAAAAAAAATATATATATATATATATATATATATATATATATATATATATATATATATATATATATATATATATATATATATATATATATATATATATAAATATATATAAATGTACTAACAGTCTAAAATAAAATAAACACAAACTTTATTTGATACACCTGGTAAGCACTTTTATTCCTACATGGAACATCTTCAGACCAAGTTAATATAAAATGAAAGCCCTTATAAATGCATTACATCTCATTACATCTCAATCACATGACAAACTGCAATCAATTAATTAACCTTTCCTTTTAAGAACCATCTTGCATTTTTGCCTCTCATTTAACCAGGGAAAATTACATGCATTTAACTTAATCTGTCAACAATATTCTTTCCAATTTAACTCATCTTCAGCATCAAACCTAGTAGTATAACTCAAGACTTAATCATCTACAGAAAACCTAAAATAAACATTTTCAATTTCAGAACTATGCTAATGCAAAACATGCTTAGCTAAACTATTGTTAGTTTCTTTGATGACAACCACCCTTAGATGCTCATATATTCTTTTACTAAACCCTCTACAAGTTCTCCCAACATAAAAAGCTGGACATAATCCACACAAAACTATATATACTACAAATTTTGATTTGCAATTGTAGTCATATTCTAATTTAATATTATAATTTCTAGCCATTACCTTAATTTCCTTGCCTTAAAGAATAAATGGGAAAAACTTGCAGTTATCACATTTTTCCATTCCTTTACTAGCATCTGAAACCAAACCATCAAAATTATTTTTGTAAAAGTATTCCTTTAAGTTTTTCCCCCTTTTAGTAACAAAAACTGGATCTTTTCCAATAATATTACGTATCTCACTGAAGTTTAAAAGAAACCGCCAATTGTTTCTAATAATTTGCTTTATGCTATTTTCATCTGCAGAATTTATCAACAAAAATATTGGAAAAATACATTATAGTCATTCAATTGCATACTCATGGAACAAACTTCCATTGTCCCTTTGTTCCACTACCAAAAGTGGCAAATTCAAAAAGCAACTAAAAATTAATTTCCAACATGCATGGATATGTACTTGTCAGGAAATTACTTAATTAATTTTTCTTCTCTCAATTAACATATCTGCCCGGTATCTACCTAAACTGTCTACATATATTACTCTCTCTGCAGTTAGTTTGTTTGTTTGTGTCTTTCAGCTTTTCCCTGTTAGGGGTCGCCACAGCGGAACTCCAGTCCGCTAATGATTGGTAGTAGATTTTTACGTACTGGGTTACCAGCCCTGATGTCCCATTCACGTATGCCTCCACACAGAAGACGCTCTAGCTGAGAATCAAATGGGACAACGTCTTGCTATGATGCTATTAAATGCATATTTGTTGTACTATGCCATAATGTTACTCTGAATTTTTTTTTTTATTTTAGGCATTGCTACATTCCTTGTAAATACCTTAATGCTGACCAAATTTCTCAAACATGTTGTTACTGCATTCTCAAAATACTGTATTTTTTTGCCTCGTATATATTCGTATTGTATATTTCTCTGTGTTTTCATAGTGTTAAGTATCTTACAACTTGAATTGTTAGGTTTTTCTTATTTTTTTTTAATTACTTTCCTGGAGCTTTTCTCCTCGGGTCGCTGCTGAAAAAGGACTCTCTAGGCCCTGTTGGACTAACCCGGTTAACAAATGTAAAAAAAAAAATAAATATGCTCTAAATACAATATAGTGTATGTAAAATTATGCTAACCTGTTAAGTTATATAATCCTATGTGTTCCATGATATATTTTACTGTCAGCTCATTCAAATATATGTAATGTATGTCTTTTGTCCCTGGACCTCCTCTGAAAAGGGTCTTAGCCCGGACAAACTTTCCCAATAAATAAATGAAATAAATAAGTGATGGTATCGGATAGTAGGTTTGTTAGGTCACCTTATTTACTGACTTCTAGGTAATCAACTAGACCCATATTATATTCTCCATTAATTTGAAATTTGCATATTCATCCTTCCCTTCCATCCTTTTTTCACATACAGCATAAAATGCTTCTATTATATATTAAGTTAGGATTTCATTGCCCATGTTTATCAAAATAAATCAGAGCATCCTTTAAACCGTATTGAATATAGCATGCCTCTCATGAAATGGTATGCAGCTCCTACAGCAGCTCCCATATTCCTTCCAAGACCTCTAAGACTCTGAATATAGCTATTACATATTTAGGGGCACTGCAAGTTTCAGCTATGTATCATTTTAAAAATTAATCAAATTGGTAAGAAGTTACAAAGCTTCTGGCTATCTTATACTAATCTATCTCTTAAGTTGTTCCTCATACTCTAGGGTAGCCAACTTACTCAAAGACTGTTTTTGTTCCAACTTACTCAAAGACCATTCCTGTTCTAGTCCATGGATTACACCTGTCCAGTCTACATTCTCTTCCAGATTTTTCTGATTCATCTTATCCCAAATTCCACTTAACATCAAAACAATTTCTTTAGTCTAGGTCCTACCTTCTCCCTTGTTTTTAAGGCTGTTTATTCCTTTATTGACAGGCCTTTAGGAAATACGTTCACTCGTTCTTTAGTGTGACAAATACTCCTGACCTGTATGGAAAAAATATTGTTATGCTTCCATCCAAAACCTTCGCTGTACTTTCAGCTCATTGTTAACTTACCATGGCTTGCTAAAGTTCGGGAAGTATCAGCTTCTACCCAAATCTTGGACCACTTAAATAGATTTGGTGCACTATGTGATGGTCAGCATGGTTTAATGATGGGATTTAGTACTTTAACTGCCTCTATTATGCCAGTGATTTTGTTTATTCAAATCATGATGGAGTCTTCCTGTTGGAATACTCGTCACTGGCATCTGTCTGGGTGCAATCATATATGCAGATGACCTCCTACTCATTGAACCCAACCAATCACCTTCTCAGCTGTAACAAAATGTGCAAGAAACATTCTCTTTCCTTTATAATTGGACTAATAATGAATAAACAATAAACCCTGACAAATTCAGTGTTATGCTGTTCAGAGCTTACTAAAAAACTTAAATTTTCTTCTAAAAACAATTTAATGTAGTCAATAATGCCATACCAAATGTGACTCTTCAGAAGTACCTTGGTATTCTACTTGGTCCTTCATGCCCTTTCGCTGCTCACACTGACTACATAGTAAATGAAGTGTTGTATCAAGTAAAACTTCACACTAGAATAACTCATTTATTTTTGCCAAAAGTGCAAAAATTCCCAGCCATAAACTTACTCATTTCTAAATATACACTACCCCTCCTAACCCTCCATTCTAGTACAAATACCCAACAATTCCAAGCTGTAGTAAATATTCGTCACATTAGACTCAAAGTTAGCCATTACACAGATCACTGTGATCCATGTAGGTGTTTACACTGGCTCCCAATACAAAACAGAGCATTACTGAAGCTTAGTATGCTCATATTCAAAATCCTAATACTTAGCTATTGTCCTCTCCTGAAATTCAAGCTTCTTATAAAAGACCCAACGTATGGACTCGAGCACCCAAGAGGGGCTACTCCTCAGAAGATTTGACACCACTATAAAGGAAACAGCTCTCACAAAAATTGGCCCTGCCAGTAGGAATTACCTCCACAAAGAGATAAGATATCAACATTCCCTATAGGAATTCAAATAAAAACAGAAAGAGCACTTAAACATGAAGCTGATTGTAACTGTTTCAAAGTTGCAGAATAACTTATAATGTAAGGTACCAATAATCTATTTCTTTAACATTATAACCACAGTAGATGCAAGGCAAAGGAATGCAAACTCTTTTTGTAAATAATGTAAATAACTACTTGATACAAGAAAATGCCAATTACATATTGTTGCAATGTAAATAATGCCCTGTTTTAAATAGCTTTGCATTTGCTAGTCAAGCTGTATGGCTACTGCTATTATACATAATGTTAGTAATTTATCATTATGGTACTACTTTACTATTCATAATTGCTCTAATCTTTTGTTGTGCTGTTATTCCTGTTCAACATTTATCATTGCTATGAATTTTGTTTGCTGCTCCACAGGTGCCTGCATCATGGCTGAAAAGGTCCAGTAGACCAGTTTACATATTTGTTTACCAAATGGTAATCACTCAGTCAATAAATAACATGTGTATGATAAACTAGTCTTTATTTATTCTCCCACTAGATCTGTTAGGTTTTGCAGATGGTCCTCTTCTCTGGTTCTCCGACTATCTTCAAGGAACATACTTCTAAGTTCTTTTAGTCACTATCTTTCTCATACTCTAGTTTCATATCCTCTGGTTTTCTTCAACCCAGCCTCCAGGAGTGACCTCATGTTGGTTACTTTTACTTTTTTTGAAAGATTTAGTTACCAATAACAATAATTCATGCCCCACTCTTTGTGCATACAACCTGTTCTTACAATATATTGGGAAGACACATAACAGTCAATCATCTCTACAGTGTTATCTTAACATTGAAAAAAACAATGGTTAAGACCACAGCTGAAGATATAAAAATGGAATTCTCCACGCCAGGAAATAAATCACTTGCAGCTTCAGAGTAGTGCCCTTTATAAAACCAAAAGTTGTGACTGAGATGTAGTAGTCAAAGTAGGAAACAATTCACTTGCAGTTTCACTCCAGCTGCCCTTTATTAAGTAATAAAATCCATCTTTGTTCTGCTTCCTCTACCTTATTCCTTGTATCACCTCCTCTCTTACTTTTGTAGTGCCTTTGTACCCAAGATACATCCCACAGTTGAAACTTATTAATGTGTGTGAACATGAAATTAGAGAGATGCATGCTAAAAATCTTCCACCTAGACTTTATAACTTAAATAAGTTAGAAACTGAAGCATTGTCAGAATTAAAGGACTCTCACAGCATTGAAATTAGGCCCGCTGATAAGGGGGGCAGTGTAGTAGTAACGGATAAGGTTTTTTATTATAAGAAAATGATGGAACTTTTGAATGATACAGGAACCTATGTTGAATTAAATGAGAGACAAGTACAAGGTATAATTGATAGGATATCTGTATATATTTTTGAATTATTGATTACTAATTATGTATCAGAGGAATTATTTGACTATTTTCAGATAGAACATCCAACTATACCCATTATATATGGTCCACCTAAAATCCATAAAGACATCACACAGCCCCCTATGAGACCTATTGTATCCAGTAGAGGATGGGCCACAGAAGCCATCTCAATATACATTGAACAAAATTTACAAATAGTACTAAAATCATGTAAGACTATACTAAGGGATACAAAGGCATTTCTGCGATTGCTATATAACAAGACTAGGAACATTAAAAGAAATTATATGTTCGTGACAATGGATGTCACTTCACTATTCACAGTGATACCGAACAAATGGGGTATTGAGAGAATATGTGATATTTTGACCTTGAAACAAATCTTCCAGAGTACTAAGATTAATCTGATATGTGAGCTACTTGATATTGTCTTGGAAAATAATGTCTTTATATTTAATGACAAGTTTTACCTACAGAAATTTGGCATAGCAATGGGCACGGCTTGTGCAAACAGCTACGCCATCTTAGTATTGGCTGCATGGGAGAAAGATCACGTACTAAGCACTAGCAATAAGCATGCTGGTAAAATTATATGGTACATACGTTTTTTAGATGACGTCCTCCTGTTGTGGGATGGTACTAGTGAAGAGCTGCAAGAGATGGTGGAGTATTTACATAGCACCACTGATTTTTTTTAATTTACCAATCAACATTCTAGGGACTCTATTGAGTTCCTAGATGTCCTGGTTAAGAAAACAGCCTTAGATGAACTTACAACAGGGATGTATAGAAAATCTACATGGAGAAATAGCATTCTGCATAAGAATAGTATGCACCCAACATTTGTACACAAAAATGTAGTAAAAGGACAACATATGAGAATAAGCCGCTTACATAATACAGACGAAGGCTTTGTGGAGACAATGACTATACTAGAGAAAGATCTTTTAAATAGAGGCTATAGTAATAAAGACATAAATGAAAGCTCTAAATATACTATTGAAAATAGGGATGGGAGATGCAAACCGTTCTTTTCAAATACTATAGAAGAAGTCAAAAGCAAGAAAGGCCATGATTCTAAAGTTAGATTCCCCATAACTTATTTGGGTGACATCAGAAGGTTCTGCAATATTTTCGAGAAGAATTGGAATATTTTATTATCAGATCCTGATCTGAGAGAATTGCTAGAAGATAGATCCAGCTTTTCTTTTAGAAACAAAAGATCTTTAAAAAGATTTAGAAACAATGAAGGAATGATACAATCAGATAGGCAGGGGACTTTTCCTTGCATAAATTGTAAAGCATGTGATTATCTATATAATAAATCTACATATAAACATCCTATACTAGGATTTATAATTGATATAGATTTTTATGCTGACTGTAGAACACAAAACTTGGTTTATTTCAGCTTCTGCACTGTATGTCATGCCTTTTATATAGGCAAAACCAATAGGTGTCTAAAGGAACGTATCCTTGAACACCTCAGAGACATAAAAAATAAAAAAGACACAAGTTCTTTAGCAAAACATGTGGAAGAAGAAGATAGGAAGCATATTTTTAATTTCATGGTTTTAGGAATAATAAACAAAACTAAGAGGGGAGGTGATATAAGGAATAAGGTAGAGGAAGCAGAACAAAGATGGATTTTATTACTTCAGGCAGATAGGTCTCCTGGATTGAACAACGCTGTTTCCTTGAAACCTTTTTTAAAATCTAGACCACTAAAACACTGAATAATATGGATTACTACATAAATGTGTTTGTTATATGCATATTTTATTTTATGCAGAATACAAGGCAAATTGGTATATTGATGTATGTAACTTTAATTAGTCTATGTCATAGTTCTATATGTGTTTTCATTGGTTGAAACATATTTTAAATATCATTGTTTTAACTGTTTTTTATGAGTCTGAAGAAGTGATCAGTTGATTTAGATTGTGAAAGCGCTTACTTTTGTTTAATAAAGGGCAGCTGGAGTGAAACTGCAAGTGAATCGTTTCCTACTTTGACTACTACATCTCAGTCACAACTTTTGGTTTTATAAAGGGTACTACTGTGAAGCTGCAAGTGATTTATTTCCTGGCGTGGAGAATTCCATTTTTATATCTTCAGCTGTGGTCTTAACCATTGTTTTTTTCATTTTTTCGTTTGAGGTGTGTACCAGGCGTTTACCCAGCTTTTGTATTCTTTCACTTGTTATCTTAACATTCTTTGGAATTAAGTAAACAAGATCAATCTTTTCATAAACCCCAAAGTATGCTTTTTGAAGCTAACCCAATACTCTGTGACTCTACATACTCATGTATAAAAAGTTCTAGAACAATATTATTCCAGGTTTCATCAATCCATTATCTAGGTGTACAAATGGAGCCTAGGTTGTCTTAAGTTACTATACCAAACAACTAATAATAATTAATTAAGGATTTCAATTTTGCTTCTGGCATAAATAAGACATGTTGATAAGACAGATATGTGTTTCAGAGTATTCCCATGCTCTGGAACAGGCTCCCCAGTCATGTGAAGCAGAGTCTAGCCCTAACTCTATGACCAATGGATGGGAAATAGGAAATTCACCCCAGGTCTGGCCTCCCTGTCTCTGATAGACAGAGGCAGACAGTAATGCCCAAACTAACATACCTCCTCAAATAACTTCTAGAAACTTCCTAATATACCCTCTCCTAATTAATGTCCATGATACATAGGGACTCAATTGGGATGGGTTACATGGTTAGGCTTATAAAGGCCCTGGTGGTGGTTGTTAGCCTAGTATACACCTATGAACCTGTGAACATAGTATCTGACTGCCTTCAAGTCAACCTGTTTTTAGTATGTAGTTATATTCTCATTCACCTTTCTGTTTTCACTTCCAAGAAGATGTATTTTAGTGTGAAACTAAATGCCATGTAATTATGATAGCAACTGTTTTTTTGAAATCTTATCTCAGTATTTCAGTATGAAACTAGATGCCATGTTGTTTTTCTATGATTCCTAGAGTACCCACTTTGGTGTAAGACTTAGTGCAGGTCCTCAAAGAGATCCACATTCCCTGTCAATCCCTTTTGACAGCACGATTAATGAAGAAAGTTTAGCAGGGCTTATAAAGTAATGCATGATAACTATAACAATCACTCAAAAGGAGTTAGAAAAGACTAGGAAATGAGAAAAGGAATGCAATATAGAAAGGAACAATTGGAGGACATTTGTATGGCTTCCGGGTATGCAAAAAATCTAGAAGGTTTAGGATTTTTGCATGAAAGGTTTTGCATTTTATACCCCAAATAGACTTCATAGAAATGTATCACAGGTAGATGGCAATTGATAGGGGTGTGATAGGAAAGACAAGGGTATTTGGGAACAAGTTTTGTGAGAATGTCATGCATTGATAGATTTTAAAAATTCAGTATAGGGTATTTTATCAGAAACGTTGGGGGAGTAAAATTATTGTAACCAAGGAAATTATTCTTTTGAGTTGGGATATAGAAACTGAATTGCCTAGACACAGTAAAACCCTACTAATTTTAGTGTTATGTTGTTAGCTACCCCCACCCAAAAAAAAAACAGTTATTGGGAAATGAAAATCAAAAACATAACAAATCCTAACATAATTACTGAATGTTATAAAGGAGATAAAAGAACCAGAGGTGGGATCTTTAGAAAAGAGAAGAAGTTACCTACTTAGAAATAAAGGGAATCTGTAGGAACAATACATACAGAATAATGATCAGGAGGAGTGCAATTTCAGGAAAGACAGGACTTGTGCAATCTAAGTAATGTTAAAATAATAATAGTTGCTAAGAAATAAACCATACAAATATAATGCATGAAAAGGAAATATCTATGCAATGGTTTGTTTGCTTTTTTTATAACATGTGTACTCGTGTCACTATGTAATATGTGAATAAAGTTGCTAAAAATAGTCAAGGATGTTAAGTTATAATAAACCTCAATATTGATTCAAGCTAAACATTGCATACCAAGATTATCTGATTCCAGTCTATCACTCATCCATTTATTATCTTGCTCTAGAATGTTGTGACCCAAGTCTCAACTGACCTTCTTATTCTTCTGTATTGAATGGAGTTCAGTGAATTATTGAAATCCAAGTAGGTTGAGAGCATTGCTCCATTGCAATCACCTGCCCAAAGAAATGCATCTGATATGATTTGTGTGACCCTTCTCCATAAATTCATAGCATTTACATTTTATGCACCAGCATACTTATATTTGTTACATTATTCATAGTCATTTACATCATTTTTCCATAGTTTTGCATTTCATCAAGAAAAGGCAAACTGCTCAGTATCACTTATCCTCTTCCTGACTTATACTGTTATGATAATGGATTGTATCTTTCCACCAATGCCAATACTGCAATACTGCATCCTGTACTTAACTGAGCAGGCCAAGTGTACTGATACCAGCAATTCTGACATTCCCACAGCATTCTGTAAGACATCCTGTCTTCTTCTTCTTCTTTCGGCTGCTCCCATTAGGGGTCACCACAGCAGCTCAACTGTTTCCATTTCTTCCTGTCCTCTGCATCTTGCTCTGTCACACCAACCACCTGCATGCCCTCTCTCACCACATCCATAAACCTTATCTTAGGCCTTCCTCTTTTCCTGTTACCTGGCAGCTTCATTCTTAGCATATTTTTCCCAATATACTCTGCATCCCTCCTCAGCACATGTTCAAACCAACGTAATCTTGCCTCTTTGGTTTTGTCTCCAAACCTTCCAACCTGGGCTGCCCTCTAATATACTTATTCCTAATCCTGTCCATCCTTGTCACACCCAGCGCAAATCTTAACATCTTCAACTCTGCCACATCAAGCTCTGACACCTGCCTTTTTGTCAATGCCACTGTCTCCAACCCATATAACATAGCTGGTCCCACTACCCTCTTGTAAACCTTCCTTTTCACTCTTACTGGTACTCGTCTATCACAAATCACTCCTGACACTCTTCTCCACCCACTCCATCCTGCCTGTATTCTCTTCTTCACCTCTCTTCCACACTCACCATTACTCTTAACTGTTGATCCCAAGTACTTAAACTCATCCACCTTCGCCACCTCTACTCCCTGCATCCTCACCATTCCTCTATCCTCCTTCTCATTCACACACATATATTCTGTCTTAGTCCTGCTGACCTTCATTCCAATTCTCTCTAGAGCATATCTCCACCTCTCCAGGGCCTCCTCCACCTGTTCCCTAGTCTCACTACAGATCACAATGTCATCTGCAAACATCATAGTCCACGGGGACTCCTGTCTGATCTCGTCTGTCAACCTGTCCATCACCATTGCAAATAAGAAAGGGCTCAGAGCTGATCCTTGATGTAATCCCACCTCCACCTTAAACGCATCCGTCACTCCCACCGCAGACCTCACCGCTGTCACACTACCCTCGTACATATCCTGTACCACTCTTACATACTTCTCTGACACTCCTGACTTCCTCATACAATACCACAACTCCTCTCTAGGCACCCTGTCATATGCTTTCCCTAAATCCACAAAGACACACTGCAACTCCTTCTGACCTTCTCTGTACTTCTCCATCAACACTCTCAGAGCAAACAACGCATCTGTAGTGCTGTTTCCTGGCATGAAACCATACTGCTGATCACTAATCATTACCTCGCTTCTTAACCTAGCTTCCACTACTCTTTCCCATAACTTCGGGCTGTGACTGATCAGTTCAATCCCTCTGTAGTTACTATAGCTCTGCACATCACCCTTATTCTTAAAAATCGGTACCAAAACACTTTTTCTCCATTCCTCAGGCATCCTCTCACTTTCCAAGATTTCATTAAACAATCTAGTTAAAACTCCACTGCCATTTCACCTAAACACCTCCATGCTTTCACGGGTATGTCATCTGGACCAACAGTCTTTCCATTCTTCATCCTCTTCATAGCTATCCTTACTTCCTCCTTGCTAATCCACTGCACTTCATGATTCACTATCCGCACATCATCCAACCTTCTCTCTCACTCATTCTCTTCATTCATCAACACTTCAAAGTACTCTTTCCATCTGCTCAACACACTCTCCTCGCTTGTGAGTATGTTTCCCTCATTATCCTTTATCACCCTTACCTGCTGCACATCTTTACTAGCTCGGTCCCTCTGTCTAGCCAATCGGTACAGGTCCTTTTCTCCCTCCTTAGTGTCCAACCTTTTATACAACTCGTTATACGCCTTACGCCTTATCCTTAGCCTTCGCCACCTCTCTCTTTGAAATGCACCTCATCTCCTTATACTCTTGTCTACTTTCTTCATCTCTTTGACAATCCCACTTCTTCTTCGCCAACCTCTTTCTCTGTATACTTTCCTGTACTTCTTCATTCTACCACCAGGTCTCCTTGTCCTCCTTCCTCTTTCCAGATGTCACACCAAGCACCTTTCTAGCCATCTCTCTTACTAGCTCTGCTGTAGTTACCCAGCTATTCGGTAACTCTTCACTGCCACCCAGTGCCTGTCTTAACTCTTCCCTGAACATTACCTCACAATTGCCCTTTTTCAATTTCCACCATTTGATCCTTGGTGCTGCCCTCACACTCATCTTCCTCTTCTTGATCACCAATGTCATCCTATAAACCACCATCCTATGCTGCCTAACTACACTTTCCCCTGCCACCACTTTACACTCTCCAATCTCCTTCAGACTGGCCCTTCTACATAAGATATAATCAACCTGTGTGCATCCTCCTCCACTCTTGTATGTCACCCTATGCTCCTCCCTCTTGTTAAAATATGTACTCATCACAGCCATGTGTAAGATATCCTGTATGGTTCCTAATTTATCCACCTGTAGCTTTACCTCTTATTTTATGATTCCCTGTTCCAGTTCTGGATAACATTTAAATGAATAAAATACTGAAAGATCAACCTGCAAAACATTGATCACAGTACACTGAACATTAAAATACCAAAATTTAACCGATTAAAAGAGGCACACACTGTTCTCTTCCAATCTGTTAAATGACTAACTTCAGCCATACTTCGTCAGAATAGTGGTAATGCTACAGGGAATGTTTTTCTAAGGTTAGCTGTAAGGGTTAGGGGCAGGGTTAGAGTTAACACATATTAGCAGTAAGGTAAAGCAGGGGAATATTTGCAATACTGATTTTACATAATGTCATATTGATTATAAAATGATAATCATAAGGTAGTTTACTATAAAACTTATTAAACATGGGTGCATATTTATTCTAAATGTAGGAGTACAATACCAAAACCCAAATATTATCCTTTGTTTTTGTGCTGTGAAACCTATTATTTTAGATGATATGAGTAAGGCAGCATTACCAGTTATAAAAGGCAGTCTACTGCTTATAACAGAATTCATGCTGAAAGCCATAGGGTCTTAGGTCCATATGTATGTGCTAGGCTAGCTACCCTTGTGGGCCATTTTGAGCCTAGCCAATATCCCTCCCAAAGGTGAGAAGCAAACCCTGTACCATGTGTCTCTAAGGTAAACACCTTAACTGTTATATTAACCACCAACTCCTAGACCCCATCCCCAGATAAGCAAAATATATTAATATTATCAGTTCATCACTGAGGCCGCAGTGGTGCAGCAGTTAGCATTGTCACCTCACAGCAAGAGGTTCTTTGGTTCAATTCCTGGCTGGAGTTCCTTCTGTGTAAAGTCTGCATGTCCTCCCTGCAGCTGAGTCACTTTAAAGACATGCAGGTAGGTGCATGTGTGTGTGTGGGGGTATGCCTTCTGTGAAGGTTGGGCATCGGGCTGGCAACTTGGCACCGTAAAAATCCATGGCCAATGAATCTGCGGACCAGTGATCCACTGTGGTGACCCTTAACCGGGAAAAGCCAAAAGAGATCAGTTCATCACCATTTTGTAGTGTTGTTCTTCTAGTGGCAACATGGCATTTATTGCATGTTCTGCACTTGTGAGTCTATAATTGTTACAAATTCAGACTATGTGTAATTATTATTATTATTATTATTATTGCTATTATTATTATTATTATTATTATGTCAATTCAATTTCACCACTGTAACAGTTTAATCAATAGCCTTAGTATCATGCTCCAAACTATGTTATTTTAATGTTGGGATCAATAATATTAATTATAACTGTTAGTAGGAATAATTAATCTCTATAATTACAACTGTCAATAGGAATAAATAATTTCTGTTTTATGTAATGACCAGAAAAACAGAATCAGTCAAAACAGGTATCTGACATACACTACATTCCTCTGATAATGATACTCAAGGCGCCTAGTTTTAAAGTATAAATAAAAAGTATATACATTTTAAAGAAGGCATGCCTCTAGCTACATGCACATTTCAACAGCATAGCACTAATCCCTTGTGAATATTTTACTCTGGTCCTGTTGCAGCCTGCAAGCCATGAATAAAGGATTGCTTAGACACTACAAGGAAATGCTAAATGGTGATGGAAAGACAGAACAGGAGATAGCTCACCCCAGGTAAACACAATGGTATGAGTGGTAATCATGACTGATTTTTGAAAGGTGCAGAGTAAAGTAGAAGCCTTATGTAAGGTATAAGTACTGAATGCAAAGATATGGCATGTCTATACAAATGCAGCATTGTGGAAAGGTAACGAGTTGTAATGTATGTTGTACATCTTTCAGAAATAGAGGGAGGGGGATGTATAACTCAGCAAGGGTCAAAAGTAATACGCACGGAGAAACATAAATATATCACAGCTGTATACTGTCAAACTGCCTGGTTAAATACCAAAGAAAAACATGCAGTATTTGTGAAATGGGGTTCAAACAGGAAAATTAACCCTCCTGCACCAAGCATTACAGGTTGATGTAACCACAGCAAACTTTTCCCTGCTGTATGTCCCTTAACTCCACTTGTTTTGGTACAGCCTGAGGGACAGTATGTTAATACCATCTGCCTGATAGAGAGTGCAATATACACACCATACAGCAAGCTTTACATATGGAGCAGCATTCATTTTTCCTCTATATCTCTGGGTAATCACAAATTTCAGCTGTGTACCTTTGTATCTTACTGTAGTCCTTGTCAGCTATAGTTGCATTGTGCCAGGAGGTGCAAAGCATGTTTTCACTAAGCTACATGCTGCATCAACTGCCGCCACCAAGGGCTTTGGAAACTGGTCATGACTGCCTCATGTTCCGCGATTCACAGTGTGTGTTATTCATTCTATGAATTACAGGACTTCTTGGGCAGCCATGCTTGTTGTCTGTGCACTTTCTCTATATTGCATGTAAACTGCGTGTGTGTGCAAGAGTACATGCATGTGTTTTTTCTATCATCATGGCAACTCTCAGTCAGAATCTGCCCATTTGTTCCCTTGCATTAGGCCCCTTCTGCAAATATTGGACATTTGGCAATCTCACTTCACCCCTTCCCCTAGGAGAGACCTGCCTATCTTCCCTGTGCTACCTGAGCCACTACATGAATTTAGGGTGCCTGAGACAGTCAGGGTTTTATCTCTTTATGCCACTGGAACAAGCTACGTGTGTGTGTGTGTGTGTGTGTGTGTGTGTGTGTGTGTGTGTGTGTGTGTGTGTGTGTGTGTGTGTGTGTGTGTCTGTGTGTGTGTGTGTGTGTGTGTGTGTGTGTGTGTGTGTGTGTGTGTGTGTGTGTGTGTGTGTGTGTGTTGTGCCATGACAATGACAGGTTTGTGGCTGCATCTACATTGTCCCTCCATGTACTATCCAGTGGTGTTTTCTCTCAGAGTTGCTCTGCTTCACTTTAACTGCTGTTTACAAGTACATCTCTTGCTTTTCAAGACTGTTGTTCCTTGCCGACCCTTAATAGGCACTGGTTCCTTTATGTATATAAGGGATTAAAGAAAGCAAAATCTGGCCTATGTGCTTATTAAATCCCTTAAGAATGTTTTTATGGTAATGTATGCAGTCTTTGATTGCTAGTGTCAAGTCAGTGTAGGCAGAGGCCTGGATTAAGTTAATAAAGGATATTATAAATGTGAAAAGATCTAATATTGTGAAGCCAGAAAATGCATCAGAGACTGAGAGAGAGAGAGGTGTACAAAGAAGACTATTGGAGAGAAATACAGATAATTAATAAACTGAATGTAGAATCCAAACTCAATGTGGGTGCAAAATACAATTAACGGTAATGCAGGTGCAAAATATAGTTTTATGACACTTTCAACCAGTAATGCTAAAGTGATTCTGAGGAAGAAGTTTGTATATTCTTGCTCTGTTATGTCCAGTGGGTGACATTTGAGTAAAAAAATCTCAAGTATGGGCTTTTTGTTCAAATATTTGTGCTTTAGGAAGTAAATGTTCCTACTATTTTGGCTCATTTGACTTGTGAGAATGTTACAGGAATATTAAAATGAGTTCAAAGTGTAAAAAATAAAAAGTGCAAGTGTAGACAATCAATCACAGAGTCAGAGGGACATCTCAGATATTGTGCAAAGTCAAATCAGTGATGCCTTCTATAAATATCCTGATTTATATACGGATTTAGGAAGTTTCAGTGAACATGACATATCAAAAAAACCTGAGGCCATGCCAGCAACTCTTGTTCCTAAAAAACTACCTGTGGCACATAGCAGTAAAGCTGAATAAGAACTGAAGCATATGAATACTATTAGTGTTATTAAGCAGCAGATATAGTCAATGGAATGCATGGATAGTATGGTCACTCGTGTGAAATCTGCCCTCTTATTGATGTAGATAATCTGAACAGTGTGATTAAAATCATGCATTCCACATTCCTTAAAAACGAAGATGTGGTCTCAGGAATGTTAAATACAAAGTTTTTTCTCAGTACTAGATGCAAACGAGAGATTTTGGCCGATAAAACTAAATGGTCGGAGCTTCAAATTGTGTTTATTTAGCATGCCGTTATGAAGGTACAGATTCATTAAACTTCTGTAGTGATTACCATGTTATGTGGATCAGCTGGATTATAGATATCACAGAAATTAGGCCTTATCTAGCCTGTCTATCGATTACTTAAAGAAACATGACAGGGACAACAGCAGATGGTCCTCAGGTTTTATAAGTTTCAATGTTCTTAAAACAGATTATTAGATAGGTGAAACACACTCTTCCAAAACAATCTACATCTGAAAGCATATAGGAATTGACCACAGGAAGCATATAGCTACATATGCAGGGAGCTGTTTATATGCAGGGAGCAGCAATTTATGATACATAGCTATGTGTGGTTGCTAAACTGTAGAGCTCTATTATACATTTTGTTTTTTGTTAAATATTCGTTTAGACTTTTCTCCTTAAGTTGTTTGGAAGCTGTTGTGTAGCTGGATTGAAAGTCAGGTGTTTTGCTTTCTGCGCTGCTAATGCTGGGATGAGCTTTAGCTGAATTAAAAGTAGAATAACAGGCTGTGGCTTATTTTGGAGGAGTGGCTAAATTTGTTGTGGAGATGTTCTGTCTGGATTTTTGAAGCTGCTGGACTGCTGAACATTGGACTGTGGTATTCTCGATTAAAGTTTACCACAGGTGACTCCGTTTTAGGATTCTGCTTAATGCAGCTTTCTTGTTGACAGTTTTATTGTTATTTGCATCCAGTAAAAGAACTTGTCTGCTGTCTCAAATCTGTTTGGTTTAGTTAATCTGGCTTATTATTACGGAAGAAAAATGTTTGGACTTTTTTCATTATGTGAGCATCGTTTTGTAGTATTTGCTGCAGAAAAAGTCCTTGATTATAGAGATATTTTTTCTAGAGATGGCTTTTTGTTTTCAAGTTGCTGTCTTTTGATTCCATTTACCACTCATTACTGTTTAATGAGCTGTTAGTATATGACCTAGTCACCATTACCCTGTCCTGATTTATATGCTACCTACAACAAAGATACTGTCAAGTAATTCTTGAAATGCAGTTGTCTCTATGTAAGCTAATAAACTCTGGTGTTTCTCAATTCTCAACATTCTGAAACCCTACATTTTACATTATACATTAACTCTCTAGCTATATCTCCTGGTATCAGAAACATGCCATTATGCACAGATGATATGGCAATCTGGACATTTGTGAATTCTGCCCTTTTAACTCAAGCTCTCTTAGCAGAAATTTATCAAAACTATGCCATGCTTTGAACATCTATGGCTTAAAATGCATCTGTGAGAGAAAAACAATTGATCTTGCATGTTTGAAAGAAAATGGAGCATTTCAGGCTTAGATGATAACCAAATAGAAAAAGTTCAGACTTTTAAGAATCTGGGATAATTGACAGATCCATCACTAACATTCCTCATCCATATACATAAAGTGGGGAGCAAAGTTTCCATTATACTGTGCATCTTCGATAAAGTAAGTGATCTACTGACATGGCAAACCATCTAGTTGACTGAGAAATTAGTTCTGTTTCCAACTCTCATTCCTATCAGAGGTGAAGCTTCTACTTGTAACCAGCAAGTACAGGATTGTTCAGAATACCATATGCAACTTTATAACACAAGTACACAACAGACAGCACCCCTGTCTCACAGTTGGGAGACTGGCATGACAACCCCTCACCCTAAAGTGTGATCTCCTCCATAATTCCTTATTGTTTACGATACTAATCTCATCTACACCAGCACCTTACAGTGCCTGATTTTATGCAGGTATTGCTGAGGAAATCTGGATTGTTAGCTGTTTCCAGTTCAGTTCTGTATTACCCATAATGCCATATTGTTTACAATACTAAATCTCATCTATGGCAGCCCTGTACAGTACCTGATTTTATTCAGGTATTGCTGAGGAATTCTGGATCATTATCTCTTTCCAGTTCAGTTCTGTATTACCCATAATGCCATATTGTTTACGATACTAAATCTCATCTATGGCAGCCCTGTACAGTACCTGATTTTATTCAGGCATTGCTGAGGAATTCTGGATCATTATCTCTTTCCAGTTCATTTCTGTATTACCCATAATGCCATATTGTTTACGATACTAAATCTCATCTATGGCAGCCCTGTACAGTACCTGATTTTATTCAGGTATTGCTGAGGAACTCTGGGTCATTATCTCTTTCCAGTTCAGTTCTGTATTACCCATAATGTCATATTGTTTACGATACTAAATATCATCTATGGCAGACCTGTACAGTACCTGATTTTATTCAGGTATTGCTGAGGAACTCTGGATCATTATCTCTTTCCAGTTTAGTTCTGTATTACCCATAATGCCATATTGTTTATGATACTAAATCTCATCTATGGCAGCCCTGTACAGTACCTGATTTTATTCAGGTACTGCTGTGGAACTCTGGATCTTTATCGCTTTCCAGTTCAGTTCTGTATTACCCATAATGCCATATTTTTTACGATACTAAATCTCATCTATGGCAGCCCTGTACAGTACCTGATTTTATTCAGGTATTGCTGAGGAACTCTGGATCATTATCTCTTTCCAGTTCAGTTCTGTATTACTCATTAACTGGCGCAGCTAATGCCTTCTCCATTAGAGGACTGATGGTCTGGAACTCCCTCCTACTCAACTCAAGCTTCCTATTCAGTTAAAAAAAAACTAAATGCTGTTTCACTGGTGCATAGCTGGCCTTAGGCACAGGCCCACTAGGCGTCCGCCTAGGGTGCCACTCTAGCAGGGTCACTTTTCCAGTATTTATTTGGTGTAGGTAGACCAGGATGGGGGCATCAGGTGGTGTGGAGGGGTGCCGTGGAGCCTTTTGCCTAGGGCACCAGTTGAACTAAGGCTGCTCCTGCACTGGTGTCAATACATAACTATTGCACAGTATGCTCTTTACCTGAACTGCAGGTCCTTGCTTAGCAGAGACCATAATGGCTTCCCAATATATTGAATATTTGCTTAAACTAACTGTATTGTGTACTGGTGTTTTTACTATAGTAAATTAGGTTAATTATGTTACAGCTGGTTTATTCCTTCATTATGTATTTGTCTATTATTTTCTAGTTGTACTGTAAATGTATCTCACCCAGATAATGAGGACTCTTGTACTGAACAATCCTCTTAGAGAAGACAAGACATGTCCAAGATGATGATGGAATTGTTCATCACAATGGTTAGCTTACAGAAGGATTCTTCATGTGCACAGGATTGGACCAGGTACATCAGTTGGCAGACTGAAAACACATGGTCAGCAATCCACAATGCAAACTGTACACAGATGATAGAGAATGTGGTACGTGACATGTTCAGTTGTACAACAGTTTACGTGCCAGTAATCAAAGCCAGGTCAAGATGTTAACACAGGTCCAGATACCACAAGGAAGAGAAGGCATTTCCCACTGAGTCTTGTGTAGCACTAAATATTCTCTTCTGTATAATGTCACGAGTGAAGACCTAGAAAAACAAAGTTAGAACTGAGTGGCCCACATGGAAGAAAACATCTGTATGATTTAAGCAGCAAAAACAACATGGCAGTTAAATGATACTCAATGAAACTAGAAAGGCAAAATCTTTGCATCCTTCATCATATTAAAATCATATAACACAATACCATAAAACATATATTGTCACAAATTAAACAAAATCAAAAGCAGTTTTGCAGAGTATCAAGCCCCTTGCATTCCTCAGCCTCCTGCTTAAATATGCTAACTGCAGACTTACACAACTGCAGAGTAAGGGAAAACAGCACAGGAATGGATAAATTATTCTAGATTTCCATCTACAGCATTTGCAGGAGAATGCAATATTTTCATGTGGCACCTGCAGTTCTGATACGGCAAAACAATATATAAAACTCCCTATTCCCTAATGACCAACCTAGCCAATCATAAACAACACATACTTCGAACAATGAAACTTGTCAAAGTTCAGGATTAACTCCAGCACTTATTGTTACTATAGCATGATGTATATGGTTCAATAAAAACTACTCACCCAACAAGATGTTGATCAAACAGCATGCTCCTACTGCAAGATATTCCCTGGGATTTGGTAAACTCTGTGTAGGCTTCGCATGAAGCCTACACGGAGTTTATATGTGTGCGTCGTGATGCACAGCAAGCAACAGCACTAATTACACATTCATGCTGCACACTGTGTTTAAACTTAAATAAGGGCAGTTACATGGCTGGCAACAGTGTTGTCAGGCAGAAAACTGTGTAAAGCAACACAGATAAATGTTCTGTTTACATCAGAGCACAGTCGGTTAGTGTGTTTGCGTGGAATGCCACAGTGATCACCAAGACTTAATATATAAGTTTCCGGGTCTACTCTACATGATCGAAATTTCAGACAGCCGAAATCCATATGGTCGAGACCATATGTTCGACTCTTGGAATGTCAAACATGCAAAAAAAAAATGAAACCAAAACACTACATTATTTTAAAGAAGTTAGCTTCCCTGCACTCCCCGTGGGGGCTACACCCCCCACACCCCTTTAACTTTAATATACCAACTCCGAGATCCCACTACAGTGCGGTAAATTCCATTCCTTGCAATGAGGAGCTGTCTGTTCAGAACGTTTGAAATTTCAAAAGTTAAACATATGGTCTCTGCAATATTGGCTTCGGCTTTTGGGAATTTCAAACATCTGTAGGGGACCCAAGTTTCCATAGCTCTAAATCTCTTAGTGCAAGAAATCTGGACAAAGCCTAACATAATGAGGGGGGGATAATGACCATGAAATAGGGACAAATTTTACATATTTGCACATGTAAACATAGAAATGTGCTAGAATAACAAGGATTGAGTTAAAATACATTTTCTGAAGGATTTGAAGTCTGAAACTCAAATGTATGTAATTATTTAGTGACATCAGTCCTGAGATCATCCCAGTGATACGGCAGAAAACCACAAATTTTATGAGGAACAGACCAAAGGATATAAGACAAAAGTCTGGACATACTGCGAAAATCTGGACAGTTGAGAGGTATGATATGTATATGGTCCCTACACAGTACAGGACAGTGTATAAACTGCAGAATATTGTGAAATCCCATTCCTGGCATTATGTACCGATGTTGTGTAAATGATCTGTAAGGGTACATGGAATGGACTGCCATGTAAAATAAACAGTCAGGGGAAGTGTGTGTATTGAACAGAGACACACAGATGAATTGTAGGAATGAACACAGGGAAAGAGGACAGGTGAAACAACTTAATGTAAAGCAGATGAGGGCATGTCAATGGAAGATCAATCACATATCAGTATGGTAGAGTAGGGACTGCACAGTGAAAATGTGTACTATGCGACTGTCACACAAAGGGACATAACAATGCAGAAGATGTCGGTGTGAGATAAGCATCCTTACATGACCAATGCAGAAGACATCTATCAGGGATGTTATATACAATTGTTGTAGCATGCATTTTGTAAAGCTTTACAAACTGATTTGCCTGAATATGAGTGTAATCCCAGCAGATGTCTCCAAGTGGGACACCTGTAAAGGCTCATGGGCAACATTAAAAGAAGCACGCACAATCATGGACAATATCAGAATAATACCACCAGTAATCTCATATCTCTGACATAACATATGTAAATTAGAGTGATCAGAGAGGGTTTGGCACAAATACACTTGCACAACTATTATGATATGTCTGCACTCTATGAGGGTAATCATGTACACCGTCCTCTGACACTGTAACATCTGCTGGAGGTGTTAGGAGAGACTCTGCTATACCTGTATATGACGTTATGATCAAAGCAGGCTAGCTGACTGGTATGCATGGCATATATATATGTGTGTGTGTGTGTGTGTGTGTGTGTGTGTGTGTGTGTGTGTGTGTATATATATATATATATATATATATATATGTATATATATATATATATATATAGAGAGAGAGAGAGAGAGAACAATATCCACACTGTCACAAATGTTACCCATGCCATTAATGTTGTCAAACAGCTATATATGTGTGTGTATATATATATATATATATATATATATATATATATATATATATATATATATATATATATATATATATATATATATATATATATATATATATATATATATATATATACACTGTGTTCATCACCAGAACAGGTATCATATATGCATCTGGTCTAACAACTTGATAGGGTTTCCACATCATCAGACAGTAATGTTTATGCCACAAAAAGAATACCTAGGTATGGCCAATAACATGTATGTCAGCTCATTGTGGCAAAGGTGGTACACTTCAGTTACACATCACTAGAAGATGCGTAGTCAGGTACATGAAGAAAGGTGCATTGTACTCAGTTGTTGGTGTGATGAAGGCTATGAATTATGAAGGTATTATGACCTGTGATGTGGATTTCCTTCACATAATCAGTAGTTGTGTTACAGACAAGGGAGTAGTCAGCACTGTGGCCACATGCCAGTGTATGTTCCACATATCATCTACCTCAGGACATGGGTCACATTCCTATTGGTCTGATTATAGGGTGTGATGTCTACTTTATACTTGGGTTGTGTGTTTTTTTCATGATGTAACAAATCCCCCCATGTTTTTGTGTTCTTACAGGTGTTGTCATGGCTGTGGAAGCAATCTTTGTTGTGTGTTAATACTGTCTGTATTATACTAGTATTATACTAGTATCACAGTTGGAGTTAATGATTGCCCACAATCTGTAGTCCTTCAGACAGCTGTTTGGACACAGGATGTGTATGCCATTTGTGAAGTCTGTGACTTAAATAATGGACAAGAAAGGGCCTAGCAGACAGCCTTGATGTACGGACCTGATCACTGGACCTGAGATATAGTTCACTTCACATATTTCAACATATTTTGATGTCATGTATGTGATACACTGGTCTCCCCACTTGGCGATACAGCTGTTTATGGCCACATCTGACAGTGCTCAGTGAATACCTCAGTGTGGATTTGTGCCAAATGCCTTGGGCTTGTCAAGTTCAAAAGGATGATAGTGTTATTGTCATGCATGCATGCCCTCAATGACCTCTTTGAGGACATATAACAGATGTAACAGACATGATGTAGCATTAACAACTCACACAGATCTGTTGCACACAGCTGAATATTACTAATGTATATTTAGTAAAAGGTCCATGATGACATGTTGGTCTACCTCACAAATGAGGAGAGTCAGGATGTGTCTATACATGTATGCATTGGGTACTGTCACCCTCAACTAACATGGATGCATGTTGATGTACACCCTTCTACAGGAACGTAGTCTATGTGCAGGGTGTGTTGAAGTGTGTATTCAATCATGTCAGGAAGGTATATGTGCTGAGTCATTCTATAAGTGATCTGTGATGTTGTCACAGTCCATTGATTTTGTGTGATGGGCATTGAAGAAGGTAAGACAGTGCATACTGGCTACCCTGATCTGGCCTAGGGTTTGGACACAATCCCCCATGCAGGTATCATTTAGAAACTTACCCAACTGGGGATTAACCCTTATATCAGTAGATGGGTAACCAATTAGCTCACTGACAGAATGCATACTTTAAAAGCTGGTGAATCAACCTGTACCAGTAGAGCTGTCAGCACTGGCATACCCCAGCCGCAAGGATCTGTGCTTGACCATCTACTGTTTTGACTCTATTGCACGACAGTTCAGGCTAAAATATATGGCCTTTGGCTTCCTGCGTTTGCTGATTCTTGCATATTGGGTGGAATCACTGAGTACACCTATGATGATAACATACTACAGGAGGGGCTAACACAGACAAATGATTGGTGACAAAGCCACACTGTCTACAAATAAATGTGAACATTTGTCTTTATTTTGCCCTTCTGCAAAGTGGAATTCTCTGCTAATTACAGCATTAACAACAGTCCCGCTATTCTGAAACTCAGTGATGCAAGCACTGGGAACACACATAGATAGCAATCTGAACTTTGACCACCAAGTTTCCATACTAGTATTGAAGGCCTATGTTGTGCACATCATAAGTCACTCGATTGTTTTCAGATCTGTGGATTATATTACAGCACTGTAGTTGAACCTCATCAAAACACTAATATACTATAAGGCTCTCTTTTGCATGTACCTCACCAGACACATGCAGCAGCTGGAGAGACGACAAGCGTTTCTCATCAAAAAAACACAAAGCCTACAAACCATACCATGATGTATGTGGATAGACTGAAAGCCATGTCACTATAATCTGGATCATATAGAATGGTGGTGACTTCTGCCTGCCCTCCATTCCAGCCTGTGACCCTGCCCTGGTGGGAATATTGCACATTAAGAAATAATATATAGCTGATGACATGTTCAGTGTCTGAAGAGGAGATTATGGTAATAGCAGTGTCCCACATGCTGGTGTAAAAGGTTACCTGTAATGGCAAGCAAGTGCACAAACACACAACCCAGTTGACTGCAGTGAGAATTGAAGTCCTGCCTATTTAACTACACAGACTACAGAACTCTGTATTTAAGGCAAGTGCAACAGCTCAGGTCTGACTTGGATTGTCTCAGACCACACTTTATAGCTGATGACATCAGAGTTTCTGGTATGTAGAATATGGTATTAACAGTGTCCCACATGCTGGTGTAAAAGGCTCTCGGTAATGTCAAGCAAGTGTACAAACACACACACCAGTTGACTGCCGTGAGAATAGAACCCTTACCTAAGTACAGAGACTACAGAGCTCAGTACTTTATGCAAGTGCCATGTCATAATTCAAACATTTACAAGGCTGCAGGACAACTTATAGTGGATGACATCAGCAGTTCATGTAGGAAAGAAGATGTTGGAAGGCCTGCATGAAATGGATGTGTTGGCATGTGCAAATGTCAAAATGCTGTCAATTCATGGGGTTGGAGTGGTAACTGCAGGATACACACTTATGGTCTACTGGCTAGACAACCCCATCCCAGGTGACTGCAGTGAGGATAGAACCTCTACCTAAGTACACAGACTAAAGAGCTTGATACTTTATGCAAGCGCCACATTACAAGACTAACTTTTACAAGATTGCAAGACAACTTATAGTGGATGACATCAGCACTGGATGTAGGGCAAAAGATGTTGGGAGGCCTGCATAGGTTCATAGCATCAAAGGTTCAAGGGACCTTACTAGGCTAATGGCCCTAGGGCCTTTACAAGCCTAGTTATGTAAAAAATTAAGTATCTTTATTGAGCATAATTAGATGGTTGTTGCTATCAGAGCAATTTTCTGATAAGCACCAACTGTGCCTGCCCATGAGGGACATAGGCGCCACTCCTGGGGTGAATTTACAATCACCCATCCAGTTGTCAAGGTTGCACTTGAATAGAGTCATTGAGGAGCACTGCTTCACATGCAGTGGGAGCCTATTCTGGAGGAGGGGCAATTGCTGGGAGATATATCTGTCTGTCCAGCATGTTCTGTTTATGTCACACACTACATTGAGATCCCTGGAGCAAGTTATTCTTGTGCCATTTGATTTGCGGATGTCCAACATTTCCAGTAGGGCATGGTCTGAGACTGCTCTATAGGCCAGGCACAGGTCACCTCTCAGCAGCCTGAATGATACTGAGTACAGTGACAAGGCTCAGTCTTTCCATGTATGTCATGTTTTCGACGTCCTGGATTCTCCTGGTCAGAAACCTCTGTGGTTTCTCTAGTTGCTGCAGGTGTCTGGTGAGAGACATCCAGAAGGGAGCATTGTACTCAATTAGTGGTCTGATAAGGGTCAGGTACAGTGGAGCTATGACCTCCCTGGTCTTGATTGCCATGCCTTTATTTATGAGCTGTTCAATTTAGAATGCATATCTTACCACTTTGGAAACATAGTGATCGTTTAGATTGCTATCAACGTGTGTTCCCAAGTCTCACATCACTGAGCTTGAGCTTAGGGGGGTACTATGTATATCATAATTAACAGGGATACGTCTTTGCCAAAAGGGACAATGAGGCTTTTTTTTTTGCGTTAAGCTTCAGTTCATTAGTTTGGCACCAATCATTTGTCTGTGTCAGCCCCTGCTGTAATTTTGTTAACATCGTTGGGGGACTCTATATGATTGTGCCAAGTTGACAGTCATCTGCAGACTTGGTAAGTCACAGGACATCTACCTTTGCCTGGACTTCAGAGAAATAGTTTCCAAACAGTAGATTGTCCAGCACAGATCCTTGTGGGACTCCACTGGTTCATAGGTTCATAGGTAGATACTAGGGCATTTGCAAGCCTAGCCAGAGTGTGTTTGGCTTTCACCACCCTTTTAGATTAGATGACTGTGCCCCAGTATAGTAGGTCACAGAAGATAGCCCACTTAAGGTTAGTTTAAAGTGCCCCTGTCTAGCCGTGACACAGAGGAGATCCCAGGGGTAAATCTACGGTCTCCCATCCAATCATCAAGATTCTTCTTGAAGAGGGTCATTGAGGGGCTCTGCCTAACATGGATTGGGATTTTGTTCCAGAGTGAGGGGAGCTCCTGGGATATGAATCTATCTCTCCAGCATGTCCTATTTATTTCTGTGCTGAGGTTTAAGTCACTGGAGCATGTAGCTCTAAGGGATTTTGATTTCCTGAGGTGGAGCATGTCCATTAATTCTGGGTTGGACATGGCTTTATACGTCAGGCACAGATCACCTCTGAGTAGGCAGTAAGCAACTGAGTAGAGCTGGGGTTTCTTTAGTCTAACTGCATAGGACATCTGCTTGAGTCCCTTAATCCTCTTGGTGAGGTACTTTTGGGGTATTTTTAGTTGTTGCAGGTGTTGGGTAAGGTACATCCCAAATGGGGCATTATATTCAATTATGCGCCTGATGAATGATGAGTAGAGGGGCACAATGACCTCTCTTGATCTAGATGTGAACCCTTTCATGATAAGGTGGGCTATATAGAAGGTCCTTCTAACCACTTTGGAAATGTGATTGTCAAAGGAAAGATTACTATCTAGTAAAAATAAAAACTATCACTGCTATGAAGACGCTATAAATTACCAGCACAACATAAACCAGAGTTAGATAAACAAGTAAATAAATCTGCTGGTAATAACCCCACGTAGTAAGTTATGAAGTCAACGTGTTATAAGAAGCACAAACAGTTTAGTTTTGCATTTACGTTAGTTCAGCACTAAAAGTTCCAGTCTATTCAGACCATAGAATGCTTGTAGTTGTTCAATAAGTTATAAATCACTTAAAAGCATGGAAATTCACGTCTGTTCAGACCATCGATACCAAGCTCCGATAAATAAATTCCTTAATGCACAATGCTGTCAGTGGATGAAAGAAAACATTCAAATATCATAAAAAACTCTGGTTTATTAGATCCATGGTAAGCGCTTTCGCAATAAGCTTTTTCAAACCTTTAACATGCTTTTACATCACTTCCTTTAAATACTACTACATTAATTGAAGCTGCCAATAATTTGCTCAATTAAGTCATTAAATCATTAAAAGCAGGATACAATTCAGCCTTAACATTTTGCTCTAACGCTCTAAGGTAAAGTATATAAAATACATAACTTAATAACTAATACATCAACATTAGTAACAGTGAATTAAAACCATGAAATCATGTTTTATTAAAAAACATATATAAAAAAGAATAAATGTACTTATAGATATATGTGTATGCACTAGGAACTTGGTCCATGTGGACCTAAATTATATTCTATGCCTTCTGTTTTTAAGTATGGGTTTTAAGGGCACTCTGTCATTTAACCCTGGGGGGATGTGTGCACTCAATTTAATTATCCACTGGGTTTCCACTGACTCGGTTTTATTTCTGATATCACCCCCCCTGCTAGACTGTTCTAATACTTGTAAAACTGAAAATGTAAATGTATGTTCAGCACTAGTTTCCATTACATGTTTGGATAATGCATTTACTTCAGATTTAATACGTATTTGGTATATATGTTCACGAATACGTTGTTTTAACATGCGATTCGTTTTACCAACATAATATGAATTGCATAATGAACACATAGCCAAATATACTATGTGCTTGGTCTCACAATTTGCATTCACATTAATAATGAAACTATCACCTGTCGTTGGATGTACAAACATAGGTGTATCAAGTATATACTTCCAATAATTACATTTATTGCAAGGCCTAGAACCCAAATTCTCATGTTTAACTTCATGATTTCTCGGTGTTGAACAACAGAGCATTTTATATAGATTATTTTTGTTTTTATAGGCAAAATTAGGGTATTCTCCAATAAATTTGGATACTTCAGGGTCCAATTTTAATATTTCCCAGTATTTGATAACTATTTCCTTCACAGAATTTATATCCTGTGTATAATGGACCGAGAATCTAAGTATATCTTTTTCAACATCCTGTATATCATTGCTTTTTAACTTATATTCATTAAAACCACCCTCAGAAAAGATGGGAATTGCTCTAGTGGATCTCATATCTCTAACTTTATTAACTGTATCATCTATTTCCCTTGACTTGTAGTTTTTTTACTCCAAGCTTAATTTTCATGTCCCTTAAACCTTGCTCAAATAGTTCCTCATCTGGTGTTAACCTGGATATACGCATGCCCTGACCCTTCATAACATTTCTAAAAATGTGTGGAGGGTGCATGCTATCTCTACTTAACAAATTGTTCTTATAGCAAGGCTTCCTGTGCACTCCGGTGTTGTACCCTCCTTCTGGTAATCGCCAGATATTTATATCTAAAAAAGATATCTCCCTATCAGAAAAAATCATAGTGAATTTAAGAAAGGAAGTTAAAGCATTAATTTCTTTCTCAAATCTATCCAATTCAACTGTATTTCCTTTCCACAAGAAAAAAAGATCATCTACAAAGCGCTTATAAAATACTACATGCTTTTTAAAAATTTCCATTTTGAATAATTTTTCTTCCTCCCAGCTGGCCATTACAAGATTGGCGTAGCTATTGGCACAAGAAGTGCCCATAGCTACGCCATTCTGTTGCATATAAACTGTGTCCTTAAATAGAAACACATTACTTTCCAAGACTATTTCTAATAGAGTGCAGATGAATTCAGCTTTAGTAGGTAGCATATTAGAAAATGACATCAAATATGTTTGTAAAAATTCTAAGCCTTTGTCATTAGGGATATTAGTAAACAAAGACTTAACATCCATTGTTACCATAAGTATGTTATCTTGGTCACAATAAGCTCTACTGGCTTCATAGAAATCTAGCAGAAACATCTTAGAGTCTTTTAAGATAGTTCTGTGATTAGCTACATAAGGTTTTAACATTTTTTCCACATAAAAGGAAATGTTCTCAGTGACCCATCCACGACCCGAAACAATGGGTCTAAGTGGTGGTCTTTTTGGGTCTTTGTGTATTTTTGGTATTCCCTTTATAATGGGAATAATAGGTTCTTCTATCAAGAGATAATTGTATAGGTCGTACTGCATAATTCCTAACTTATACATGTCTTCTAGGCTAGTATAAACTGCATTAACTACCCTCAATAATTCCTGTTCTGTTATAACTTTATAAAAACTACAATCACTGAGCATTTCCACCATATAATTTTCATATTCTATTCTATCAAAGACCACAATGGGGCCTCCTTTATCGGCTGGCCTAATAGATATGTTATTATCAGTTGCTAGTTCATTTAATGCCTTATATTGTCTAACTGTTAGGTTTTTCCTTCTATTAATTGGTTTTCTAAAAGATCTATACAATTCCTTCTCAACTGCTTTATTAAACACTTCTATGGTTGGATGTAAATTTGGTATGAATAAACTTGGTTTTTTAACACCTTGAATATGGTTGATATGCTCTGTATTAGCAAACATTACTTTGAGCTGTAAGTTTCTAGTAAACATTTTTAGATCTATAATAGATTCTGTAATAGAACTCATTCTAGAAGGAATAAAGGATAAACCTTTATTAAGTACTTCTAGGTCGTATTTGTTCAACGGTCTATGTGACAGGTTGTGTACTAAGTTAGTCTCTCCCACATTTTCTTGAGTGTGGGTTCCCTTAATTCGTTGGTAGGTGCCTTTCTCTTTTGTCTGCCCCTGCTCATAGATCATTCTCTCCCTTTGTAATGATGTTCCACTATGGGGAAAGGGTGTGGCAGCTCATGAGTTATATTTTCTTTAGTTGTTGTACGCACCTTACTACGTACTACCTGCTGTTGTTCTATAGTTACATTAGATGTAATGTTACTAGTCAACCCATTTAAATGATTAGAATTGTCTGCAGTCTCCACTTCTGTTGAGACAATGTTCACATTTTGTTGGTTATGGTGTTCTCTAATATCTATTGGTTGACATTGGCTACTCATACCATCTATAGTATTAGTAATTTTGTTATCATGGCTTGTAGTATTAACAGGTGTAAAGCCATTTTCATTAGTTGTATTTAAGGCTCTTTCTCTAGTACTAGTAGCATTATTGCCCGTAAATCTGGGCCATGTAAAAACTTGATTATTAGAAAAATCGTATATGTCTCTTACTAGCTTATGTTTCTTTTGTTCACATAATCTTTTTTCATATAATGAGACATTATCCATGATGCGATCTAACTTAGGTTCCACTAAAGCATGTAGTATTTTATAAGCGCTTTGTAGATGATCTTTTTTCTTGTGGAAAGGAAATACAGTTGAATTGGATAGATTTGAGAAAGAAATTAATGCTTTAACTTCCTTTCTTAAATTCACTATGATTTTTTCTGATAGGGAGATATCTTTTTTAGATATAAATATCTGGCGATTACCAGAAGGAGGGTACAACACCGGAGTGCACAGGAAGCCTTGCTATAAGAACAATTTGTTAAGTAGAGATAGCATGCACCCTCCACACATTTTTAGAAATGTTATGAAGGGTCAGGGCATGCGTATATCCAGGTTAACACCAGATGAGGAACTATTTGAGCAAGGTTTAAGGGACATGAAAATTAAGCTTGGAGTAAAAAACTACAAGTCAAGGGAAATAGATGATACAGTTAATAAAGTTAGAGATATGAGATCCACTAGAGCAATTCCCATCTTTTCTGAGGGTGGTTTTAATGAATATAAGTTAAAAAGCAATGATATACAGGATGTTGAAAAAGATATACTTAGATTCTCGGTCCATTATACACAGGATATAAATTCTGTGAAAGAAATAGTTATCAAATACTGGGAAATATTAAAATTGGACCCTGAAGTATCCAAATTTATTGGAGAATACCCTAATTTTGCCTATAAAAACAAAAATAATCTATATAAAATGTTCTGTTGTTCAACACCGAGAAATCATGAAGTTAAACATGAGAATTTGGGTTCTAGGCCTTGCAATAAATGTAATTATTGCAAGTATATACTTGATACACCTATGTTTGTACATCCAACGACAGGTGATAGTTTCATTATTAATGTGAATGCAAATTGTGAGACCAAGCACATAGTATATTTGGCTATGTGTTCATTATGCAATTCATATTATGTTGGTAAAACGAATCGCATGTTAAAACAACGTATTCGTGAACATATATACCAAATACGTATTAAATCTGAAGTAAATGCATTATCCAAACATGTAATGGAAACTAGTGCTGAACATACATTTACATTTTCAGTTTTACAAGTAATTAGAACAGTCTAGCAGGGGGGGTGATATCAGAAATAAAACCGAGTCAGTGGAAACCCAGTGGATAATTAAATTGAGTGCACACATTCCCCCAGGGTTAAATGACAGAGTGCCCTTAAAACCCATACTTAAAAACAGAAGGCATAGAATATAATTTAGGTCCACATGGACCAAGTTCCTAGTGCATACACATATATCTATAAGTACATTTATTCTTTTTTATATATGTTTTTTAATAAAACATGATTTTATGGTTTTAATTCACTGTTACTAATCTTGATGTATTAGTTATTAAGTTATGTATTTTATATACTTTACCTTAGAGCATTTGAGCAAAAGTTAAGGCTGCATTGTAACTTGCTTTTAATGATTTAATGAATTAATTGAGTAAATTATTGGCAGCTTCAATTAATGTAGTAGTATTTAAAGGAAGTGATGTAAAAGGATGTTAAAGGTTTGAAAAAGCTTATTGCGAAAGGGCTTACCATGGATCTAATAAACCAGAATTTTTATTATATTTGAACGTTGTCTTTCATCCACTGGCAGCACTGTGCATTAAGGAATTTATTTATTGGAGTTTGGTATTGATGGTCTGAACAGACGTGAATTTCCATGCTTTTAAGTGATTTATAACTTATTGAACAACTACAAGCATTCTATGGTCTGAATAGACTGGAACTTTTAGTGCTGAACTAACGTAAATGCAAAACTAAACTGTCTGTGCTTCTTATAACACGTTGACTTCATAACTTACTACGTGGGGTTATTACCAGCAGAAAGATTACTATCTACTTGGGTCCCCAGATCCCTAATTACTTCTTCTGTACTTAATGGATTACCACCTATGTGGTAATTTGTGGGCCCTTTGTTTTTCCCAAAGGGGATGACTATGCACTTTTTGGCATTTAGCTTCAGGCCATGGCTCTGGCCCAAGTTATCTGTCTCTGTGAGACCATTTTGGAGGATGCTTGTGTCAGTCATTGAGTCAGTTATGGCCCCCAGTTTGCAGTCGTCTGCGAACCTGGTCAGCCAAAGTCCTCCTGTGTTAGCCTGTACCTCAGAGAAATATATACCGAACAAGAGAGGTCCCAGGACTGAGCCTTGTGGGACGCCACTTGTAACTGGTTTAGAGTCTGACATGGCACCTGCAATTCTGACAATGTGGGTTCAATCCCTAAGCCAGTTTGCAACCCATCTTGTGACATAGGGATTGATATTTAAGCTGGTGAGCTTGTTTATGATGCCCGAGTGGGGTATTATGTCAAAGGCTTTTGCGAGGTCAAGGTAGGCTGTGTGGACTACCTTCCCTTCATCTACGGCCTTGGTGACTGTTTCAAAGATGTCGACCAGGTTCAAGAGGCAAGATCTGCCCTTAACAAAGCCGAATTGGGTAGGATCCAGTGTTTGGAGGCTCCCAATGTCTTTGTTTATGAGTTCCATGATGATACGCTCCATAGCTTTGCAGACCAGACTAGTCAGGCTTATAAGGCGATATTTACCGGGGTCTGTTGTGGCACCACCTTTATGGAGTGGGACCACTGTTGCTGTACGCCATTCTTTGGGTACATATCCTGTTGTAAGGCTGAGACTGAACAGTGATTTTAAGTGAGGGTTCAGTTCTTCTTGGTGCTCGTGTAAAATGCAGCTCGGGACACCATCCAGTCCCATAGATGCTGTGTTTTTTGCTTTGGAGAGGGCAGCTCTCACCTGTGCATCTGTGATGTCAGGGGGGCTACACTTTGTTGGGATAGTCATTTGCACATTTGGGGGGGGAAGGGGGGGAGAAGTTTGCACTGAACCTGTCTGCCAGGATGTTGGCAATGTCTGTGGGTTCAGTGTATTTTTTGTCATTTTGCACTAACTCAGAGCATATCTGGGAGTTTCCACCCAAGTTCCTGACATAACTAAAGAAGGCCTTATGATTATCGTTAGCGTCTTGTGCCATTTTTCTTTCGAAACTAGCCTTGGATGCTTTTATGAGGGATCGTAGTTTCTTGCTAGTACTGATCAGAGTTGCCTTCCCTTTTTGGGATTTTGCTCTATCCTGTAGTAACTTCCTCCTTCTGTTGTATAGCCTATTTATGGCTGGGGTCCACCAGACAGGTCTCCTGCCTTTGGAGGAGTGTGTCTTGGTTTTGTTTGGGATAGCACGATCCATGCATTCCTGTAAGTATCCATAGAATGCATTTGTAAGGGATTCTGCGGTTTGGGTCATAATTTCCACTGGCCCAGGGGCTTTGTAGGATTCCATCTCAGTTCTGAGAAGTGTGAAGTTTGCTTTTGAGATGTTTTTGACCGTGGTTTCCTTTGCTGGGGGTGGGGATGGGATATGGACATCCATAGTGATTAATTTATGCTCAGATCTTACTAAAGAAGGGTATACCTCAAGTATAGAACATAGAGTACCCATGTTGGTGATAATCAGGTCCAATCTGTTTTTCCCTCTTGTGGGAGTGGTGACCAGTTGTTCCATAGCATTTGAGTTTATAAATTCTAGGAACCATTGGGCGAGGGTGTTGGGGCTTGAGTAGTGCTCCCAGTCTATGTTTGGGTAGTTGAAGTCACCCAATATAGTGGTGTTCGGAGAGAACTTCATATTCTCCAGTGTCTTCAGGAAAGCCGAGTGGGATTCCTGAGTTTGGGAGGGTCGTCTGTAGCAGGCTACAAACTGGAAGGAAGTTTTGTTCACTGTTTAGTTGCACATGGATGGTCTCAGATGCTTCTTGCAGTGCCAATAACCTGGAGGTATGGGTATCTTTGATGAATATGGATACTCCCCCTCCTCTTGTGGTCCTGTCTGAGTTTTGCAGCCGAAAAGCATGGTATGAGGTATAACCTGGTAGTGCTGGGGTGCTCTCGGGAGCCTTGAACCAGGTTTTTGTTACTGTACATATATCGATATTCTCCATACTGAGGAGAGCCTCGAGTGCATGCATCTTGAGGTTTAGACTTCTGGCGTTGAGCAGCATTACCCTTAGTTTCTTTTTCCTTGTGTTGTCAAAGGAGGTGGGTTTGTCTTTTGAGCCTTGCCTAAAAAAGGCACTATTGGGGTGGCAAGAGCCTTTGCCAGTATTGGAAAACCCAGGGGTGACAGGTGCAAGCCGTCCCTAGCGAAGCAACGTGGCTTGTCAAGCATGTCATCCCAGACTGACAGATACTGGATCCCCTTTGAGTGACACCAATACTTTAGCCAATTGTTGAAATTGATCATTTTGTCTTTATACTGTGGTATCATTCTTGGTAAGGGTAAGATGCTAGTCAAGGTCAGGGTCATACCAGCCTGGGCTACTTGATCAGAGAGCTCCTCTATGTCTCTTTTCATGTAATCCAGGGAGGTACGTCTCAGGTCATTCACACCAGCATGGACAAAGACAGAGTCATATTTGTACTTGCTTTGGCGTGACCTGAGTGCTTGTGTTATGTGGCAGATTCTGGCACCCGACAGGCAGCTTACAGTGACCTTCTCCTTATTCAGTCTGGTGAGAGGGACGTCAGTATGTCTGACAATAGAGTCACCTATTACAAGTGTATTAGGTGTGCTGTTTAGCCTTAAGGGCTGTGACTGTGTGGCACACTGACTTTGTGGTCTATGTGATACATGGGTATTGTTGTGGGGTAGTGGTTGCTTGGATGTCTGCTTTGGAGGTCTCTGTTGCTTGGGCAGATTTTTAATTAGAGCTTCCGAGTATGTTTTTGTGTGTTTGTGTGTTTGGTTTGCTGTTGCGATAGGTCTATGTGAGACTGGATTTGTGGTGTGTGTGATTACCTTCTCCTCCAGACTGACCACGCCAGTGCTATGTTGAGAGAGTTTAGCCTCCAGTTTAGCTATATAGTTGCATCTCTCGCATATATTTAAGCTTGCTTGGAAGAGGAGAGGGTGGTCTGTGTACATAAGGCAGTTGTAACATTGCCTCAAGATTCCCATATTCACCAGTTGGACTGGAGAGTAAACCCGAAACTGACTTTTGGACATGCCAAACTAGTATGAGGAGCTACTTATAACTTTATCAAAAAGGACCAACAGGGAGCCAGGTACTTAAAGGGAGTATAAGAGGGTGTAGTGCTTAGTTTATTAGTGCTTGCTTATAAGATAATTATATGAGCTACTGCTGGGCTTTAGAAATAAAATGCTTACGTTGAGATTTGGAACAGTTCTAATGGAAAAAGTGAAGAGCAGACTTTGTGGAGCCGAGAATAGTTTAAACCCGATTTAGCGGCGCTGCCCGATGTGCAAAATCGTGCAAAACTGCGCTAAAGTGGGTTTTAAGAGAGAGAGATCAAGGAGTTTGGAATTGACCCAAAATGGCCAATAAAACTACAGTTTCTAGGCAGTAACCACTCCCACAAGGGCAGGCAGGCTGTTCAGTGTTTACCACTGCCACTGATGAACACAGAGACTTCCTTTTAGCCCAAGCAAGCAATGGCCTCCAAGAAACTTACAAACAGTTCAGAACAGCAAATCTGTAACTAAACTTTTTTAAAATACAAAAAGTGGGAAAAAAGCAAGATTTGTTTTATTTTTTCGTAACTGATCTACTGCTGGAGGTGGACTCCCCAACTTTGACAATGTGCATTCTGTCCGTGAGCCAGTTGGCTACCCATCTAGTAATGTATGGGTTAATGCCAGATGGGAGATCTTCTCTATGATACCTAAATGGGGGATTGTGTCAAAGGCATTGGCTTAATAAACTTAGGTAATATGTCCTGTTTTCCCTCATCCCAGGCTTTGGTGATATTATCAAAAAAGTTGTCTAGGTTTAATAAGCAATATCTACCCTTGACAAAACCAAAATGGGTCAGGTCAAGAGTGTTAAAGGTTACCTGTGTCCCTATGGATAAGGTCCATGATGGTTCTTTCCATAGCCTTGCAGATAAGGCTGTTTAGGCTTATGGGCCAATAGTTCCCAGGGTTAGTTGATGGATGTGCAGGCATGTTGAACTGTGAATATAGTTCTAGTTCTGTATGCTACCAGATTGACATGCATTGCATATCACACACTATCTGATATTAATTTATGTAGTGTAGTTCATATATGTGTGAAAAGGTACTGAGACATTACAGTTGTAGTGCATGGGAGAAGCACATGACTGCATTGTAAATATATGACATATTGTTAGGGCCTTCATGTTGTTATGTTTCCACATATAGTTTCATGGCATAAAGAGCAAATGGACAGTAAACATCAGTAGTACATGCTAATAGTGATTTTGCAAAGTGCTGTAGTGAGCAGCAGGTTTGTGTGACAGTTGGCAAAGTGTTTGCACATACGGGATACACATTTCCATTACTTTCCCTGTCTACACATAGTTAAGCAGTGTGCAAATGCGTGCCACATTGCTAAAAGTCTGAGAGTTAGTACTGGGTCTATGAAACACCTGATGCTTAGCTGGCTCAGTGGCAGCAGGTGTAAATGCATTGGCAAATTCATTTTTGAGCCCAGATGAGACTGGGTTTGAATCCAGGTGTATGTAATACTTTTAAATAAACATATTTAATGGAATGACATATTATTCTGAATAGTACATTCATCATATGTTATTGTGTGTGTTGATGTAGCACAGCTGAGTTAAGCAGCATTTTGTGGCGGTAACCACGGCATTGTAAAGCCGCTATACATCGCTTTGCATTGTTGCGTGATGTCAAACTCCACGCATACACAGAGGCCAAAAAGGGAAGGGATCCATTGCTTATGCTGGTACTTATGTGTGTTGTGTGTGAGTCTATTTTTTGACCAGATTATAGATGTTAAAATGGAGTAGATAGAAAAGCAGTGAAATGGTGAGTAAGCAGGGGGAAGAACAAAGAGAAAGCAATACAGGAATGTGTAAGAGGGAAGTAGGAAAGAGCCATGGCTATCCATTTCTTCAACAGTAAAAACTGATAATATGTGCAGAAAATTACCTGAATTTGGGCTGTCACCTCCACAGAGACAGGTGAGAACAACGTAATCATGTTGTATAGCCAATTGGACTGAATCAAGTGTGCAAAATGGAGAGCTATATATGGGACAATTTTTTCGTGGGGCAGGTGTCCATTTTTTTTTCTTTGTTTTAGTAAGAGAGGAATGCTGGGTAAGGGACATAAGTATTCCTGGGTCAGGTAAGTTGGGAAGGTGAGGAAGCAAATGCAAACAAACAAGACAAGACACAGGGACAGTGAGGGACACAAAAAGTTGGAAGATACCATGATTGGGGTTAAGGAGGGTCTGTCTAGGAACAGTGGGAGGTGTAAAGTGATATAAATTTAGGTATAGTGCTGGTGGGTGGGAATTGGTGGTAGTTTAGAGGAGATAAGTGAGCCTGAGCATATTGAGTGCAACAGAGTGGGTAGCACCAGGCCTGTGAGAAACTATGGTGGAGAAGAAAAACAGTAAGGTAGTTCAAACAGTATACATGTGTAGAGAAAATATGCCTGAAGTGGTGGGGTGTTATTATGCAGAAGGCTGCATTAATATATTATTCTATGAGGAGCTAGTTTAGGGGAAAACATAAGATGCAGGTTGATCTGGAGGTAAAGTTATAGTGTAGCAATAAGGGGCTACTTGTGTTAAAATAGCTCCAGCAATGCGCAAAGAGTAGTGAAATAGAAGTTGGGTGCTTAATGTGAAAAGATAGTTATTAGATGGATAAGATGAAAGAATAAAGGAACCAAAGTATAGAGTAAGTTAAACAAATTAATAGCATTGAGTTTAAAGAAATGAAGTAGAGAGTTACTATGGCACTGTGATGGTAAGGAAAAGCAACATCTGAGGAACTCAGGTATGCAGGTATGCTGTCAATAACAAAAACACTATATGCTAAAGCTACTACTGTTATAGCTGAAAATGAGGTACTATGGTATTCCGCTGGTGAATTAGAATATAAGAATATTCAAATTTAACCATGTTAATGGAAAACATACAATTCTCTTATGGTGTAATTCACATGTGAGAAGAGATAATTTTAAGGACTTGCTTTAGTTTAAGTCGCTGTGTCTTCCAATAAGGTTGACTGAATGGGTGATTGTATTGGGCAGAGGGTCCTTTTGTCCTGTGTAAATAATTAGAGAATAGAATGGGTAAGACAATATATGTAAATATGTGTAGTAGAATGGAGACAGAAAAGGTACAGAAATATTAAGGCATTAAATACATTTACTAATAAAAACTGGTAATTGTAATGTACATAACAGTATAAGTTGTCCTTAGGGTAGGCTGAGAGGCAAAAATAAGTTCAAAGGCAAAAGTTGAAAGTAATACAGCTAGTACACTTTGGGCAAGGGGAATAAGGTGCGAGCTGAATGAGGAGTCAGAGGCTAAAGTATTCTATAGCCACTTATGGGGAGAAAGGATCTATAGGCATAGGAGAATATCTGCTATTTGCAGTAAGAGATGAGTCTAAAATGAGAAATACAGAGAGAAAGGGAGAAAACATAGGCAGGTTTACCTGAGCAGAAGACCAAAAACTAAAACCATTGAAATCAATCAATGAACTAGATAGCCCACTCTGTGTTGAGCTCGTTAATTAACAGAAGGAACCTGACATGCACAGTAGCTAGCTTCTAGCAGTTTAACCACAATAGAGTTGACAGTTTATTTAATAAGGCAAGGCAAATGCATTGGCTAGCAATTAAACAGGAAAAGTAAATCAGGTTTAGCAATTACTAGCGGAGGTAAAACACACACAAAATTCATTCTAGCAGGATAACTATCAAATATAGTTTAGCAATGAAATATGATACTCATAAAATCAGAATTTACTGTACAGAACAGTGACTACAAAATATCAAAGACTTACATAGGAGGCATAAAGTTCCAGGGGTGGGCTGTGTAATGATGGCAGAAGGGAAGGAGAAGCAGAATGGTGTCAAATAGGTAGGAGGTAATTTTTAAATGGTAAAAAGGATGCTGGAACTAATGGGTTTAGAATAAATCGTGATTATGTAACATACTATGTGAGCACCAGGCCCATGAGAAACTGCAAGTGGAGAAGAAAAACTATCAATAAGGTAGTTCATACAGTATACGTGTTTAGAAAAATATGTCTGAAGGGACGGGGTGTTAATATGCAGAAGGCTGTATTAATGTATTATTCTATGAGGAGCTAGTTTAGGGGAAAGCGTAACATACAGCTTGATATGAAGGTAAAGTTATAGTGTAGCAATAAGGGGCTACTTGTGTCAAAATAGCTCCAGCAATGTGTAAAAAGTAGTGAAATAGAAGTTGGTTGCTTAATGTGCAAAGATAGTTATTAGATGAAAGAATAAAGGAACTAAAGTATAGAGGAGGTTAAACAAATTAATAGCCTTGAGTTTAAAGAAATGAAGTACAGAGTTACTAGGGTAGTGAGATGACAAGGAAAATCAATATCTGAGGAACTCAGGTATGCCATCCTTAACAAAAACACTATATGCTAAAGCTACCACTGTTATAACTGAAAGTGAGGTGCTGTGGTATTCTGCTGGTGAATTGGAACATAACAATATTCAAATGTTACCATGTTAATGGAAAACATACAAGTCTCTTGTGGTGTAATTCACCTGTGAGAAGAGATAGGTTTAAGGACTTGCTTTGGGTTAAGTCTCTGAGTTACTGACTTCCAATAAAGTGGGCAGGAACTCACAATTATACTGAGCAGAGGGTCCTTTTGTCAAGTCTCTTGTGGTGTAATTCACCCATGAAAATAAATAGGTGTAAGGACTTGCTTTGGTTAAGTCTCTGCATCACTGACTTCCAATAAGGTGGACAGGAACCGATGATTGTACTGGGTAGAAAGTCCATTTGTCAGGTCTCTTGTGGTGTAATGTACCCGTGAGAAGAGATGGGCGGAAGGACTTGTTTTGTGTTAAGTCTCTGCATCACTAACTTCAACTGCCTAACCAATAAGGTGGACAGGAACTGGCAATTGTACTGGGCAGAGGGTCCTTTTGACATAGGAGGCATAGAGCTCCACGGATGGCCTGTGGGGTTTTAGTAGAAGGGAAGAAGAGGCAAATGCTCTCTTAGTCTCATACTTACACAGCTGTGAAATGTCCACAGTCTCAGAATTCAGTCAACCAATGGTTGAGGGTATACCTTTTATGCCTGTGTAGGTAATTAAAATGATTTGTACACTGTTCTCCAGTATGCAGGATGCCAGTAGCACTGCATACATCCTGAACCAAATTATTACACACCTCAGAATTGCACTTGGAGCCAGAATAGTCCCCCTGCAGAAGCCTTTGGCTGTTGTGCTTTACTAGGAGTCAAATAACTATCCTGGACTCTTGGACACCCCACCTCTGTGCTGTAAACTGGGTGGCTTCCCCACTAACTCCATACATGTCTAACACCTGACCTAAACCAATGTAAAATGATGCTATTCAGCCAGTTCCGGTTATTGTGTTTACTGGTAGTGCACAAACCCGAGCAATGATACCAGCTGCATTTGCATAATGTTAACTGGAGTGCAGCAGTGCCAAGCAGGGGTGACATAAATATTTGAAATAGAAAGCTTAATCTGACACATGACCTTAGTTTGAGGGGTATCTGCTGATGTAGCTTGGACATATGTATTAAAAATTGGAAGGTAACTGTTAGTTGAATTAAATTTGCAGACATTCATTTGGGGCATAAATGTTATGACCTGATGCATTTTTTTTGCTTTATACACTGATAACATTGATTTTTAAACTGTGGGATTCAAACATAGCCATACAAGACAAAACATTTTCTTCCACAGTATTGATTTTCCATTTTGCCACTGAAGAAATGCTGCTCAGACATAGTCAAAAATCATTCATAAATACAGCTGACAATTTGAACTGTTACACATGTATGTGTTTGACCTGACAAGGTTCTTGTATATAGAGCCACTTGTATAGGTGTCTTATTTAATTATGAAGGCCATCCAAGTCCAGATAGCATAATTATACTTACAGAAATATAGTAGACAGTATACCCTTGGTCATACATTTGAGAACGTGTCTTATCCCTCATGCATATAATTCATATCAGCTCCACTATCTAAAGTATTATAAGTGCAAGTGAATATAATGGGATATGGGACAACAGAAAAGTGTCTGGAATGTCCTGTATTAGAACCCAGGACCATGTATATGGCAGTCCTACACTTACACCTGTTGCCACAAGAATGTTGAAATAACACTTTTCTATTTTACAGTTTATTGCTATAAACTGCACTGTTACAACAATAAAAATAGGTTGCACACCCTGTATTAAAACCCAGGACCATCTGCACTCCAGCCCTACACTTACACCTGCTGCCACAAGATGTAGTGACATGACATTTCCACAAATTCCTACTTATTCTTAAGTTCTCTAAGTTAAATGCCAAGCAACTCCATTTAGTGTATTTGTGCAGTGCCCAACAGAATTAACTGAATGCATCCATTTTCAGTTATTGGCTATCTGCATCCTGTCTGCAGGTGTTTAATGACTGCAGTTGTTGGGGAACCTTGCTAACCGACGTTCAATGCCACTTAGCAGAATTGTGCAATGGAAAGCAAAAATTGCAAAAATGTTTTCTTTTTTACCTTTGCACTTTTACATGCGCCCTGTCTGCTTCCTGTGTGGGTCAGTAGTTTGGGTTTATGCACTAACTGTTGTACAAATGAGATAAGTAGAGCCAAACCTGACATTGATTTTCTCTGTTTTCCTTTTTTAGCACTAATTTGTGCACTGCACAAACACTGGCCCAAAAAATAAATAAATAAAATGGAAAAGTAGTTGAAATGAAGAAAAGCAATCTATAATATAAACACTACAAAATGTTTGTTAGTACACATGAAATATTTCTACATAGGTCTGGATTTGAACTCTCATGCCAATGAACCTTCAGAACTCAATAAGGGTGCCTTGTCCCTCTTTGCCAGCAGGGAACTGAAATCATTCTTCATACAACCAACTTCAACATAATCCACAGTACTAAGAAACCACATAACTATTTGTACATGTATACATTTTGGATGTAGTGCACTGAGTGACCACACAACCATTTATGACTATTGCTTGCAAAAATGTAGCTCCAGCTTACCCCTGTGTTTGTTGCTCATTCTTGTCTTACCTGACCAGTAATCTGAGACATGCAGTCTCTAAGACATTCTATATCCTTATCATTAAAATATGTCAGGATATTAAATAGCAATAAAATACAGTTGTCAGCAAATGAAGGGGAGGTTGGATGTTAAACAGAACAGCTACTTGTGTACATTTCCAACCTTGATAAAATTACTTTTGTACACTCTGTAAGTCTAACCTGACACACCCAGTGGAGGTAGCACAGTCTGTATTGCTGTTGTATTTTCCTTCTCCCTACCAGTAATCATTACCAGTTGTAATCCATTAGCAACAAACACTAAGGGCGTGCCTGTACTATATTTACATCTACTACATGGAGCTAAGCATTTGGGATTCAGCAATTCTAATGAGTTCACACCTCATTTGCAGCTTCACTGTGCTAACAGCCCTGAATCTACACCATAAAAGGGCAACCATGTAGCTAGGTAACCTGAAAGTGAGGAGACTTGTTTATGTGGAGAACACATAAAAGTCTATTACATTGGGATTTATATGCACAGAAGACTACTGAACTTGAGAAGGTATGCTTGCATTTTTCAGTTATATTCTGCAGATGCTGAAATGTTATTTAAGAAAAATCTGTTTCATATTTATATAGTATATTAATTAGCAAATGCTACTGTTTTCTGCATGCATTATTTAGAAGTGTACAGATGGTATGGGCATGCCTGTCACAGCATTCCACAGGTATACATGATTGGCAATGACTTAAAATGGAATGTTCTGTGTTAAATAAGTATACATGTTTCAGGAACAGTTCATTTGATAGCAGTTTTATCATTTCACTGATGATTTCTTAGCAGAATGTGTCATTTGCCTGTTCTTTTGGGTATGGAAGAGCAAAACTGCATTTCTGTTTTGGCACAAATAAGGATATCCTGCTATTGTTATGCTCCCTTGTTTTGTATCAAGCTTTGCTTTGTGTGTGAATGTAATATGTTGCAACCACACAATTTCTGTTGTTCATATTTAAAATATCTAGATTGTTTTTAGTTTCTCCAGTGGATAATACAGAAATGCTACCACTGCTGTTTTTTATGGGAACAGGTATTTTTTAGTTAAGTGATATTTATGTGTATTATCCATTTGTTGTGTTTTAGGGCACCTAGAACTATGGCACCCAGGTGTCTCAATTCCTGAAAACCACCCTTCAGTGACCCTGAGAATCAGGTTATTATGGAAGCTTTTAGGCAACATAGTGCCTTTCTGCTTGAGAGGGGATGTGGAGAAATGTCAGCCAGAATGCAAATTTGTCAGCAGATAGTTGCAGATGTGAATGCAGTAGGTGGCCTGGCCACAGCAGGACATATGATCAGATGTGCCATAGGGCCATAGTTGCACATACACATGAATTAAAGCAACAACAGCCAGTAACATTGTTTCTATATAGACTCCATTTTGTGGCTGTATTCCAGTAGGTTTTGGAATTCACAGGGAAAACCAGCACTAAGTCTATATGGTTGCTTTATGCTTGTTGAATCGCTCCTGCAGCTTGGATTGGTTGATTAACATACAATTCAGCTGCTTATGCTGTAATTAGCATACCACGGTGTTTACCTTGTTTGTAAACAGCATGTAGAGCCACTGACTGAATCCAAAACAGTTTGCTACCATGTGAGTGTCTTCCGGTGTAAACAGTCTATATAGGCTTTAATGAATCTAGCTGATTGATTTTCCTTTAGAAATATATGAGTAGATGGTGAAAACAGCAATATTATTGTGTTACACTGCATTATTATGAGTAGATGGACCACTTCCCCTTAATTTTGTTGAGTTTTGTCTCTAAAGCTTCAACTGTATGAAACAAACTAGATGAAGCTTTGAAATGATAAAATTCGCAAAGTATTTTTACAGGCGCAAGTGCTCTTTTATCCTTCCATGTGAGGGAGTGGGTCACTTTATCCAGTACCTTACCCATATATACTAACACTATGGTCACACAACTAAGGAAAACAGAAAATCACACAGATTAATAATTGCTGAAAACATGAGTAAAAACACACTGGTAATGATTTCCTGTAGAGAAAAGTATTTGGGGAGTTCAACCAACATAAGGGAGCTGAACTAAATGATTTTAACCTCACCCACACTTTACATTTGATGACTAGTAGGAGCTGATGAATGTTTGGTGAGCAGAAGACAAATATGAATGAAGCTGTAAAGATTATGCGCACTCTGGAAGGTCATCATTAAGCAACAGAAACAAGTGTGATATTGTAAAACTAAACTTGTTATGTATACTAAAACAGCAAAACAGGGGTCACATCCAACATACATTTATTTATTTTATTTATTCATTATCCTTTTCTTTGCTGTGTTTGTCTGAATGGGTTTAGTTAAAAAAAAAACTTTTATAGCAGAGGCCCAGGGAGAAAAGTTCCAACATACTACAAACATTTTTCAACAGACATTTAGCAGTTACATGAACAGACAATAGGTAATATTCATTTAAAATTATGCATCCATTTGCTAATTAGATTACATTTACATGAAGTAAAGGCAACTGCTACAGTATAAAATATACTTATGTATTAGTAGACATTGGAAATTGAGCATTTGAAGAGGTGTAGTAGTAGGTTTGTCAAATAGATAACAGATCATGTCATTAGTGCTTAGAAATTCAAAGAAAAGGAGGTGAGAGAAGGTAGGTGGGGTATAAAGCAGGTTTATATATATATATATATATATATATATATATATATATATATATATATATATATATATATATATATATATATATATATATATCTATGAAGATATAAGAAGGGTCCCTTGAGGAAAGCACCTTTGAAATATTGTATGAATATAACACCATGGCTAACTGTTAAGTTCTAGCTAAAGTGAGAGTGCTGCTAATGTCTACAATATTTATAATCCATAAGATCTGAAACAACAGTACACAACTACCCAAATAACTGATTCTGTGAAATGCATTGTAAGATGTGGCAAATACCAGAGCACACCTCTACAATGCCATCACAAAATGATGGGAATGGAGAACAACCAGACTGTATGAAAGAGAGGTATAAAACAGTAGGGGAAACACATACAAGACATAACGATGAAAGAGTGTATAAAGACTATGTCCAGGCAGGGATTGTGAGAGCTAGGCTGCTTTCTTAAACAGAACTACAGTATGTGAAGGCAGTGAAAAACTTAGGAAACAAGCATCAATTATATAACACCAGGACTAGGAAACAGAAGAGGAACACATAGGAAGAGATGAGCATAATAGTACAGATAGACAGAGAAAGAAATATGTGGCACACAAGAGTGAGTGTCACACTGGATGGGTATACAGAGACAGAGGGTGGAAAGTCAATAATGATGAGTCTGGGAGTACACAATGAGAGCAGGTGCAGAATGAAATGAACACAGGATAAGAGGGTGGGGGAGTTGAAGGATGTTGCCAGCCACCCAGGCTTGTCCAGAGAAAGTGAGATCCCAGACAAATGTGTAGCCAGCATGTATACATTTTCACTCCATGCATCACCATGGGGCAATATTTCTATGGTACCACTATAGAAATTCAAATTTATCTGGACTTAACCCAAAGCACTTTGCAAAACTGTTAACATATATAGAAAACTGAATAATTTAATTGATGCTGAGAAGATGAAATCGTTCCTGATATAAACAGTTTTCAACTAAAATAGTGTGAAAAATAAAACTAATACGAAACCATAGGAAAATCAGATATTGTCTCCCACCACAAAATGCAGCCCACAAAATATAGCCCACCTCATTAGCACAGTGGGATAAAGCCTTGACTATGCTCCAGGTGAATCAAGTTCAAATATCAATGAGAGTACTGAAGAAACAAGTGGGGAAGGGTAGACTTGAGTAGCCAATATTAGTTCATCCATCCTGGCATAAGGGACAGGTGATTTCCTGTTAGGCAATCACCATCATGCAAGTGGAAGCTTGAACAGTACCAAAATGGGCAGACTGGAGAAAATGGGATTGGTGGTCTCAAGGTGGTTATGGTAGCCCCTATGAGTGTGCGTGTGCATGTGTGAGTGTGAGTGTGTGTGTGTGTGTGTGTGTGTGTGTGTGTGTGTGTGTGTGTGTGTGTGTGTGTGTGTGTGTGTGTGTGTGTAAGCATGTGCATGCACAAGGAGGGCATTAAATGCCCTGCAGTGATGTTGGAGCTCACATCATCCACCAGGTACAGGGTTAGGGTCCAAAAGAAATACCCTTTTGCCAGGATGCCAGCATAGGCAAAACATAGACAAAACCACATCCATGACTGCCTCTGAATGATGACCCGTCTAGACCTGCCACTGCCATGCTGGGGATTCTCAATACAGGGAAGGAATGAGCTCAAGTGTAATGGGTAAGACTTGCTTGTCAGCAGGTGAGGAAGTAAAAGTCACATCAAAAATATAATGTTCAAATAATTAGGGGAGGCTTCTTGTTGGTACCTAACTGAGACTACTTTTTGGTCCAATAGCAGCGACAGCCTCACAGAATGCAGGGGGTCCTAGATTAAATCCCCAGACAAAGGTCAGTGTTTTCCTTTTCTTTTCGTTCATTAAAACTATGAATAGCAACATTTACCTGCCTAACAGAGCAAATATGTGGTAGCTCCAATACTTTTCTTCAAGGTATGATGTTAGAAAGGTGAGAGACTACACAGCAACTAAGACCATTCATTCTTCCATGCTAAACAGAAAGCCAGACACTCAAACCAAGAAAATGATTCCACAATCAGGCAAACAAGTGGTCAACAAGCAATCACTCCACTCTAGCTTTTCCAAACAACAAAAAAACAACAGCTACATGCCAGAACAACATGTTTGTCAAAAGTAATACAGGCAGCAATGGCAAAAGATCCCAAGAAGTTCCCCCACTCAGCAGCTCTGATAAAAACAAGTGCAGTTTCTGAATGCGGGAACAGCACTTAAAATGTCAGAACTTACAGGAGCAGCACTTGAGACATGGCATCTTACCAGATATTCTGCATAACAAATCACAAACTCAGTAGTCCTGATGGAAGATGAGAACACCCATAACATCCAAATAGAGGTACACTATCTGAATATAACAGCTCAAAATTATGGCAAAGAAGTCAAGCAGCTACAATGTAACAAATATCAAAGACAAAACCGTGTATTAAAAGTCCAGCATAAAAAAAATCAGCAACATAATCACTATCTTGTAGCCTTTAAATACAGAACCTCAGATAACAGTCTCTTGGATCTGGATAAGCAGATTTGTATTTGTTTATTTGTTTACTTGCTTGTTGACTCTGTGGATTAACTGATCCACATACCCTTTTCAGATATGACCCAAAGAATTTCTTCCTGGCTGGTGGTGACATTGCCCAAATTGCAGCTGCCTTCATCATTCTGCTTAAAGTCATATTGTCAGTAAATTCTAATGCCATTATTGGAGCCTACCTGGTGGCTCTACTGCGGGGCTTTGTAATCCCAGTGCAATGCAGGAGAACTCTACCCTATTGGCCTCAGTGGTAATTGTGCTGCAGAAAGAGTGACCAGTAGTAATGTATAAACAGACAATGCCCATCACACATACAATATCATATGAAATACAGAACATGTATAATAGTACCATTGGCTCAGCATATTCCACTCAGGCATCAGTCATTCCAGCCTGTCCTGATATTGGCTGCTCACTCTTCCTCGGCTGCAGTAAAATACTTTGAGTTTAGTGACACATTCCCATACTGTGGTATTCATAGTGTTCTACAATATCTTGTAAAGAAAGATATTTCTTAGAACATCTCTATAGATGGGGCAGAACCACATATCAGTAACCCTGGGAGCACTCTGCTAGATGCACCAGATGCAGGCTATAATGTTAATCCTGCATGGATTCTAAACAAATTTCAGAAATGATCTCATCTGTGTAAAAATGTTTACATCTAGTTCAATTACTCTATGTATCCTGATTTTAGAATCACAGATTCAGGAATGTTCATTTTACTTTGTTTTATCACATTTTACTAACCTTCCCCTCTGCCTTCCTCTCCTTATCCTGCAGGGCCCACCCCATCCATTTTTCACATACTACCAGCTCTTACCTCCACTTGATCAGTACTGCCCTGTTTGTAGTCCCATCTTATTTTCTGTGTGTGGATGTATATGTGTGTGTATGTTTTCTCTTTTCACCTTTCAGTGAAAGCTTATTATAAATTTCTAACTCAAAGGCATTGTAACTTGTAAACTGTTCAGTTGAACAGACTAGATAGTTGTTCTACTAGTTATGATGTAATATATCCAAAACAATGTCTTTATGCTGTTTTTGTATGCTGCACTACTAGGTAAACTGTCTGTTTTGTACACCTGGGCCAAGCCTGAAATTGGTCCATTTGGGATCACTGCTCTACTGTGGTTAACAAATCGAAATAAAATAATGTTTAATGATCATGGTAATGTTGATACTGATGAATTTTTATTGTAATGTTTATCAAAAGCAGCTTGCTTAAAAAATGTATCAGTTTTGATAGTGGTAATTCAGAGGTGCACACTTAAATATAGTAACAATCAGCAGAAGACAAGATACCTTGCCATTATATGACACAGGTAATTGACATGCAGTTGCTTAAACGAAGGTCAGTAATGATCAGCTAATACCAACATTATGAGTTTGAAAGCATACACATTAAAATACTGACATTATTTGTGTGCAATCTGCATCTTCTACTGTCATCAAACTGGTGACGCACTTACAACAAACAGACAGTTTCGTCCAGGTGAGCAAATTATCTACAGCTTGCAGTAGTTATTCCCGGTGAGAGTGCAGATGATTGCTGTAGTTGTGAAAAGATAAATACTATTGGTTAGACCATCAGCTGTTTTTCATTGGCTCTTTCATTTTCCCTTTTAATTTATATTGCATGAGCAGTCAGCCATTGTTGTCCTTCTTCCTGGAAGTTGAAGCTCATGTGCTCAAGTTAAAACCAATCCAAATGTCCATTTTGCATCCAGGAAACATGAAAGAGTATTTATTCTACTGCACATAAAGATGGCTAAAAGACATAACCCACAAGGTGAACACCGCGATGAGCACAGGAGTGTCTGCTTGTGGCTGTATGAGGTATTTGGCAGCTTTCTTCAACAAACTCAATATCATAACAAAGGTTAATGGTTATGCCATAGTTACAACAGTACTTTATTAATAAATATATGCATTTTTTGTTTCACATTTGTTTACCATGGTAGTACATTGATCACTGTTGATCATTTGTAGGTACAGTCCAGGTCTGTGCAATTTGATTCAGAGGTAAGCTGGAAGTAAAAACACTTTTTATTCTCCCTATACTGTTGACACTATCTAAGGAACACAGGGGCAAGTGTCTCCCTTTGAAACTGTGTACCCCCATGAATACCTCAATGCCACAGTCTCTGGAATACTAAAAATTAAAAAAGAAAGATCCCCATCCAATGCACTGACAGTCTTCAGTCATTCCAGCTCCTGACCAGCTCCTGTTTAAGTGCAAGCTCAGTATTTCATGCTCAGCTGGCTGTACTGCTGTAGCCTGTGTAGCTCATTATGCTTCAGATGGAAAAAAGCACTTTTGTCACATTTTACATTCTGTCTGAAGTATGAACAGAGCAAGACTTTTAAGAGTAAGTGTGGATGTGTATCTAAGTGTGTGTGTAGACCTCAGATGCAAGCATATCCAGAAGTGATTCTCTTCCTGAATGTCCAGAAGCAAACTCAAACATCCAAATCGAAGTTATTCCTGGTATGGTAAGTAAATTCCAGTCAGTAGAGTTTCAAATGACAGAGTCGTAATTATCGTTCAGAAAATGTACTTTGGGGAGCATTTTCTAGTTAAGTGACCTGTTCAGAGGTAGACATTAAGCAAATTAGTGTGGGAAGAAATAGCCAGGGAATTCTTATGGCCAGGCTTGTATAAGCCCTAGGGCCGATAGCCTAGTACCAACCTATGAAGCTATGAAATGGAGATAAAAAGAATCATACCCAATACCCTTAATTACAGAAGGCTGCTCATGAAGAGGTTGGAGCCTTATTTTGTTTTGTTTTTTTTTGGTAAATTACTGAGAATTATAGTCAATCAATATCAGCCATTAGCATTTCATAGTTCTTGTTGCTCAGAAAATCCACCCCCCCCCCCATTATTTTTTTGGCTTTGTCCAGAAATCTTGAGTAAAGAATTTGAAAATTATTTTGGCCTGTTCCCCGTAAAAAAACTGTGACTTTCTGGTAAATTGTTGTGGATTGCGATCACTAAATGATGACAGGCATGTGAGCTGCATACCTTGTGTACCTCAGAAAATACATGCTAATGCAACTTGCTAAAGTATATAAAAGACAGATTTAGAATCTGTTACTGATTTTTAGGTCTTTGATTGTTAAGCTTAAGCTAAATGGTTTGGAAGGCATGGGGGGGTACAATGGGATGTACTGCATGGTTCTCATAGCAGTGAGATGAAATACACTTCTCAGGCATTATTTATCTATTTGTTCATTTTTATCTCAAACAAATATCTGAATGTACACACTCATACAACGAGCTGTAATTCATGGTCACATCTGTGTGGGGGAAGGTGGGTGAGGGTGTGGGGGTGGAGTTTGCACATGTGGGTGTCCTGTATCCCTGATTAGTTATGGTGTAAAAGAAGAAATCAATCGTAGTGAACATGAGTTTCATCATATGTGCATTGTTCTTTAGGTATGATTCTTGGTTCCTTGTTTTGGTAAATGTGGACAGTCAGTTTATTATTTGGCTGTGAATACAGTGGATAGCATGAAATCCATGAGTTTAAAATATTTTCTATGACTACATTTTAATTTATCTCTTTTTTTGCAAGCACATAGGAGTGAAATACACTATGTTGGGCTACAACAGTTTGTTTGGTACATCGTTCAAATGACTAAGGCTATGAGCTGTTAATGAGATGCTTTTGGTAGTGCAGCATTTGATTCCTCTCAGCCTTCGTTTGTCTAATATGAGTCTGACTGATTCACTTCACCAGACAGTGGTCCTAGGCTACTCCCAATAGGATGTCCCAAGCTTTTAGCAAATGCATTACACATTTGTCTTTTGAATTTTTCTACCTTTCACTATATACTATTTGACAATGAATTCCAGCATAAGTGTTGTAGTTTAATGGATTGCCAAATGGGTTTTCAATAAATGTGACTTTAACAGGAAGAGAAATTTGATAACAAAAAATCTTGCCAATAGTCCAGATAAACACTCTAGTCCAAGAAGAAGAAATAAAATTGTCATAAAACACAGGAACCAGAGTGAAGCAGAGCACTCGAATATAGCCAAAAGAGCTTTTATTAAAACACAGACAAACTGCTGGTCGGATAAGCGCTTTCACTCAATGAGCTACATCAGATCACAAAGACCAAATCCCACAAACCTCTTGTATATACAAAAGGAACAATCAACGCTAGCCTATCACATACAGCTCCTAATCAGCATATCAAATATGAAAGTAGATGCAACAATAAACAATGGCAATGTATATACACATGTATAAATGCATATAAATACATATATAAACACATATATACACCAATATCTACATAAACATATGAATAAAAAACATATATAAAAAACCTACATAAAAGTATATGCATACATATGTATACTGAAACTAAAATAATTCCCAAACAGAGAAAGGAATGAAATATATCATACTTGTAAAATGTAAACATCTAAAGAATGGTATATACACTAAGATGCACACATCTGGACATTATAGTTTGATATTCCTGCGTTTCCTAAGTGCTGGTTTAATCGAGGCTCTCTCATTTAAACCCAAGCCTCTGTCCGCTCTCAACCTAATGATCCATTTGCTCTCTCTGCTCTCAGTATGATTCCTAATATCACCTCCCCGGGCATTGGGGGTGATAATATCCAGAGCTCTAAATAAAAAAGTATGTTCACTCCCAAACTGCATAACATGCTTAGCTAGGGCATTATATGGTAATTCCTTTCTCATATGATAGATATGTTCGCGAATCCTTTCCTTAAACTGACGATTCGTTTTACCAACATAGAAGGCGTTACAAACTTGGCATACTGCCAAGTATACTATGTTGGAAGTGTTACAATTAGCGTCCACCTGTGTATCGAACATAGTATGTAAATCTGGATGTAAAAAACAGGTATTCATGTCTATAAATGCACAGTAACTACAGTGCCCACATGGTTTGGTATGTGTAAGGTTAAAATGTTGTCCTTGTTTCCTAGAATAACAAAGCATCCTTCTCAAATTAAGTTTATTCCTAAAGAGGAACTGAGGCTTCATTCCTACTACTTTCCTGATGGTTTCATCTGTGCAGAGAACTGACCAATGTTTAGTAATAATATCTCTAATAGCTGAATAATCAGTAGTATAAGGGATGGAAATCCTAACCATGGACCTCATGTCGTGTACAGCTTTCTCAGCAGTTGTTCTCCTGGGTCCAAAATAAGGGGCCGCTGTATCTAACCTAAGTTCTGTAATATTCGTAAGGTTATGTTCAACCTCATGGGAACTATAACCACGATCAATAAATCGTTGCTTTAGGTTAGCTACCTCAGTAATAAAACTTGAATCAGTTGCATTCAACCTAGAGGTCCTCATTCCTTGACCTTTAATAATGTTCTTAAAAATATGTGGTGGATGCATACTGGTTCACATCAACAGGGTGTTATGATGGCATGCTTTACGATACACCCCTGTATTGATCAAACCACATTCAAGTGTCTCTATAAATAGGTCTAAAAACTCAATCCTAGATCTAGAGTGATTCATAGTAAATTTTAAAAAATCTGTGAGCTGATTCATTGTACTATGTAATGATGTTAACCCATCTTCACATCCTCTCCATAAAACAAAAACATCATCGACGAAACGTCGATAGAATACCACATGTTGTTCAAAATCACTAATCCTGAATAACACTTCATGTTCCCATTGCGCCAAGAACATATTAGCATAACTGTTGGCGCAAGGCGTACCCATAGCAACTCCTCCCTGTTGTTGATAAAAGATATCATGGAAAACAAAAATGAAGAGAAATTTACCATGCCTCTTGGTGTTTTCAATATGAGAGTGTTTTGAATTGTTCATTAAATGGCTGTCAAGAGTTTTTGCTGTAAAAGTTTTAATGAAAGTTTTAAATTAAATCCAAATCTCTGTGATCAATCTAAAAGTAAAGAAGAAAATAATATGCACACTGACAGGGTTTGTGGAGAGGCAGCCAAGTAATGAAATATTTGTATGGTTGGAGGGGAGTCTGTTCCATTAATGGTCTTGGTGCCTCTACAGTTTGGGATATATTTTTCTGAGGTGCAAGTCAAAACCAGTGGTCTGTGGCTGACCATGTTTGCAGATGATTGCAAGCTGGGTGCTGTCTTAAATTCCCCTAGTGATGTGAACATCCTTCAAGAAGGCATTACCAAAATTAATGACTGCCAGAAGCATGGCCTCAAACCGAATACCAAGAAATGCATCATTATCCCCTTTGGGGAAAATTGAGTCCCCACTAATTATCACATTAATAATAATGTACTAAGCACACAATCAGTCTTTGGGGACTTGGGCACCCAGATTGATAGCAACCTGACTCTTGACCACTATGTTGCCTCCATTGTATGGAAGGCTTTCTACATGACCCACCTCATAAGTAAGGGTATTTCATCCAGGAACATGGAAGTCATAACATTCCTGTACTCCTTCCTTATCAGACCCATTATTGAGTGCAGTGCCCCCTTTGGCATGTACCTTGCCAAGCAAATGCAGCAGCTGGAGACCACAGAAGTTCCTGACCAGGAAAATCCAGGGTCTCAAACACCTATTCTATACAGATAGGCTAAAAGCCCTGTCCCTCTACTCAGTCTCCTACAGACTGCTCAGAGGTGACCTATGTCTGGCATACAAGGCCGTCTCAGACCCAGCCTTGATGGAGTTGCTGCATATCTATAAGTCAAACTCCATTCACTCAACATGCATGCAAGGCCTCAACCTGGTCTGTGATATTAATAGAAATTGTTGGTGGGATAGATTTGTGTCCCAAAGACTCCCCCATCTGTGGAATAGACTCCCTCTCCATGTCAAGTACCTCACTAGCCCTCTTTAACAGGAACCTGGATGACTGGATGGGATACAGAATATACACCCCTCGGATCCCACCTGTGTCCTGCTGGACAGGGGAGACATGTGCTGACTTTGTGGGAACATGGGTGAAATTCTTGGCTAGGCTTATAAGAGCCTCTGGTCCAATAGCCTAGTATCATCCTATGAACCTACCCTGCATGGTGCCCCATTTGACTGTGATCTGGCTATGCACTTCTTATTCAGAAACTGCACATGAGTATTTTGGCCCATACTTATGCCTTAGCCTTAGCCTTTTTTATTTTTCTATATATCTTTTAAACCAGGTTAAGGGGCAATCCAAGAGTACTGCCTGGTTAAGTGACTTGCTCAGAGTTACAATGTAGGCATATGGAGGTAGAAAGACTCAAACCCCTTACCCTTGACTACAGGAAGCAGATCACTAAGAGCCTAGAGACTTATTTCTATGCACTAACTGACAGGTCTTCACTCCTGTATTCATTTTCTGATAAATCACTGAGGGTTAAAAACCACTGTGTCTGTAGTCACTCAGTGCCAGTTATTAGAGTCTTATGTTTTATTGTTCAAATGTTCAGAAAATGCATTTTTATGCAAAACCTGTTCTTTTGTTATCTTTTTTCAATGAATTAGAACATTCCACCTTGTATCTATCTCTGATTTTGCAGAATATCACTATTTGTGCCTCATATTTATGTCCTGACCCTTGCTGACTTCTCTTTTTTCTGGAAAATCACTGAGAATTACTGTCAGCTAATAATGCCAGTCATTACAGTTTCACAGTTTTTATTGCTCAGAGAATATATGTTCATGCAACACTAATTATTCTGTTAACCTTTTAAGCAATTTGAAGTTGTCTGCCACTTATGTTAACAAACTGCTTCCTGTAGTTAAAAGTACAGGGTTTAAATCCTTTCTCCTCCATTTGCCTACTTTCTAACTTTAAGCAAGTCAGATAACCAAACAGTGCTTCTGGGTCACCCTGAAAAAGGAGGACTTAGTCCATTGGGTTAACCTGGTTAACAAATGCATAAAATAATACTTAAAATGTGACATTTTTGTCCCTTCATTATTTTTGGCTTCTTCTAGAATTCTTGAGCAAAGAAACTGGGAGGTATTTTGCTCTCTTCTTTATATAATTTGTGGCTTTCTTGAAAATTGTTGTTGACTGCTGTCAGCAAATAATGACATTTATTTATTTATTTATTTATTTATTTATTTATTTATTTATTTATTTCCAGTTTGATAACTGGGGATGTCCACTGGACCAGAAAGCCCGTTTTCAGTGGAGGCCCGGGGAGAAAAGCTCCGAATTTACAAACACATTGCACACTTAAAGCTCCATATTACAAACACATTACACACTAAACAATATATAAACAAGAAAAATAAAAGTTTTTAAAAAGATTAAATTTGTAGCACAGACAAAATATAACATTCATATATGTTTCCGACTTGTAGCCTTCAGAAAATGTTTGCTAATGCAAAGCTTGTTATTCTAGCAGCTTTCTAAGTATATAGGATAGCTATTTAAAACTGTTCTTGATTTTATTTTATAATTAGTTTAGTTTTTGGTGTCACTCTAAGGGGATACAATATTTGTCTGCAAGGGAGGACATGGTCAAGAGACCACTTTGCTTTGCCAAGGATGGGCTGCACCTGTCCTCCCCAGGCTTTTTGATATTGGCAAAAACTCTATAAACCCCCTTAGAGCCTTTTTAGGCAATGTGAAAAAGACAAAACTACCAACACAGTGAAAAAGTGTCCAAGCAACCCTAAGGTATTACTGTTCAATGCTAGGAGCCTGAACAAAAAACGTTATACCCTTCAAGCTCTTCTCACTCAGGATAATGTAGACATTTGTGCAATGACTTACACTTTGTTTGAAGTCATAAAAAGTACTCTGGCAGTGCACGGCTACATAGCCTTCCACAAATATAGACCAATAGCATTAAAAACTCTGGCCAAAGATGAAGGTGCCCAGATCTACATTCAGCAACAAACATACCTCCAGGCTGGTTAAGCAGAATAATACTGTGGAGCTCATTTGTGTGCAAGCCACTACAGATAAGGTCCCTCACCATGTCATGACTATCAACAGGTCACAATTCAACCCCCTATAGTCTTACAACTGTTATCTAAACCTACTAGAGGTACTCATCATTCAACCAGACACCCTGTTCATGTGTGACTTTAACTACCCCTCCATAGACTGGGAAATGTGCACTGCCTCAACCTAGACACACCTCTTCCTGAAATTTATTAACTCAAACACCCTGGAACAAATAATGCATGTTTCACCCAGAGGATTAAACATACTGGATCTGGTACTCACCAACATGAGAGAGTGTTGTACTCCACCACCCCATGTCACATCCTCACTGGTGAGGTCAAATCACAAAGCTGTCTCCTTTGAAATAAAAATCAGCCTGGAAAACCCAGCTTAACCGCTAACAGTTAGAATCTATTCTAATGCAAAACCACATCCTATTAAGTGACAGTTTGCCAAAATTCAAGGCTCCTTTTAACCCCAATAGCAGCTACTTATGCAGAATAATTCACAGAGTCATTATATAAACATGTGAATGCCTGCACAGAGGCTGTCATGCCTTCCAGAAGTAAACCTAAAACAAACACTAAAAACAAACTCCACTGGTGGAATCCTCAGCTTAGCATAGCGTATAATAAAAGAAGAAAACTCATGGCCAAAATCAGGAAGGGCAAGTTCCTTAAAGACAAGTGGTCTCTTACACAACTAAGTAGTAAATAACTAAGTCCAACAAGGCCAATACAACTTCAGGATAGCCTTGCAAGCTAAGGACAGTCACAAGGCCTTCTTCCGCCATCTCTGAAATCTAAAAGATAACACAGAAGTGTGCTGAACTAGTGATGAAGGGTACTACCTTCACCAATCAGGGTGACATAGCAAACTGACTGGCTGATAAATTCAGCTCAGATCTCTCTCCCCCCCCCCCCCCACTCCTTCCCCACCAGCTCCACCAAGTGAAATCTCCCACCTATTAGCAGAGACCAGGTACTGGCAGCACATACTATAGCCAAAAAATGACCTCCATGGATCCCAACAATATCCCCAGCTGCCTCCTAATCAGTCTAAAACATGGCCTATCAGGACCACTTGGGGCACTTCAACCCTAACATTGAAACAGGCTGCATTCCAAGTAAATGGAGGACTGCAACAGTCATTCCCCTCCTCAAGGGCAGACCATCAACCAACCAAGGGAACTCCAGACCCATCAGTCTAACAAGCCTACTGTGCAAATCTATGTAACAAATTATAATGGAAATGATTAATAAGGACATTGGCAACCTACTTACACTGGACGCATCCCAATGTGGCTTTGCTAGGAGAAGATCACTTAACCTGATAGATTTCTTTGAGAGGTCACCAAGGCAATGTTAGCCTACTGATACAAGGTTATCCTGTTTTTCCACCTGAGAAATGGTTAAGAAATGACTTACAGTTACAGAGCAGTCCTTGGTCAATTGTGATTGTTTCTTAAACACAAACATGTCTTTGCTTTGGCTCATTAGCAGCAGTACAAAGAACTGTCTGCTCACACCCTTGTTCTCCCCCCCCCTTCCCTGTTTATTACCTTAAGACAATCCCAAAGTTAATAAATATTACCTGTGGCAGGCACCATTTTTAAAACTACAACCACCCTTGTCACTATCATATGTTCATTTATCAGTTAACTCTGTTACCTGATTGTTTCCAGCCCCCTCATAAGAGCAACTAACAGGGTCTCTACCCGCTTCGCACCCCACCCTGCCCCCTATTCCCTCCCACCCCCAGTGGTCCCACCTTTATTATACTTAGAAACCCCTCCCACCTTTCCAATAGCTAACCACAGCGCTAACCCAACACTACCTCCTCCATCTTCCCACTGCTATCACGCCTCCCCAACTAACATGTACAAGCATACCTTACCTATGCTCACTGCATGCACTCTCCTTGCATATCTTACATCCTACCAAAGCTCCATCATTCCCCCACTCAACCACTACCACTGTACTACTACTCACACCACCACTCATGTCTCACCCTCACTCAGCTCCCCTCCCACCGACTCAAGAACCTTCCCTATGCACCCCCCACATATTCTACCAACAATATTACTCAAACACAAAGCATCCCTACAACTTAACATATTAACCCTCCTGCCATACCTATTACCCACAGAGCACAATCATAAAGTTTCCCTTATAAACAAACACATTCAAAAACTGAGAAAACTAATAACCTCATGCATATCAAAACTAGCCCTAAGTGGAGACATCCACCCCAACCCTGGCCCTACCATCTCCAACCTCAATCCTCATAATCAGACTAGAAATAACAACTTCTCCCATATTACAGCCAGTAGAAAGCCAAGTGACTTCCTTCTACTAAGCCTAAATATTAGAAGTATATCCAACAAAGTCTATGAACTCCATGCCACCATAGACTTGTACTCCCCAGATATAGTCATCCTGACAGAAACCTGACTAAAACCTCACATTACCAGTGAGCAAATACTCCCTACAGGTTATGGCATACTAAGAGTAGACCGGCTAAACACGAAAGGAGGCAGTGTAGCTATAATATTTAAACAGCATCTAAACATCCAGATCTTCAAATCATCAGCTCCACAAATAGGTAATGAAGAAATAATATATACCAACCTCAAAATAAACCAAAAGAAAACCATCAACATAATTGGATGCTACTTCCCACCTGGCCAAAACATCCCTCCACTAGAAAACCTCTTCAGCTGGTCTACCCCCATCTCCCCCAAGAAACTATCATTTTAGGTGATTTCAATATTGACTGGCAATCTGTTCTTGCAACCATCCAACCCATCATGTAAACCTTCATGGCTTCACCCAACTAGTCCAGTCACCAACCAGGATAAATAAAAACTCCAGAAAGCACACTTCCCTGGATTAGATACTAGTCAGTAAGAGTCCCCAGTCATATATAACAGGCTGGTTATCAGATAGCCTCAGTGATCACTCCCCAACATTCCTACTCAGAAAATACCTATACCAAGCTAAACCTGTCATCTACCATCAAATATGTAAAAAACTAAACTTTAACCCAATCACATTCATCTCATCCCTCAAAGAATGTAACTGGCATCCTCTAAAGTACCTCAGTCTTGATGACACATTTTAATTTTTTAATACTACCTTCTGAGCATCCTTAATTACCATGCCCCCATAAGACTTTCCAGAATGAAAGCACAACCCTCCCCATGGCTACAGAAAACCACTAAGTCAGAAATGAAAAACAGGGATAAAGCCTCGGAGCACTGGCGCAAAACCAAAACCCCCTCAGCTAGACAGAAATTCCTAGAACTACGCAATAGAGTCAAAAAGCTAATAAAACAGGACAAATTCCAATACTACCAGTCTGCGCTAGACTCCTCCCAACACAGCCCCAAACAATCCTGGTCCTCCATAAACTCCATCCTCCACCCAGGTAAAGTCAGTACCCCTCCTCCTAACATCCCTTACTCCTCAGAAAATATTGCTACCTCTTTCCACACACACTTCACACAAACCATACTATCACTAGCTAAACAACAGCCCCCCCTCCAACCCACACCTTCAACTAGTAATCTCCCCACTGCCTTCTCTTTTTCTCCTGTACCTACCTCCAACATAAAAAACTCTTAACTAAACTTAAGCCCACCAAATTAGCAGCAGACAACCTCCCAAGTGAATACCTACAAATCGCAGCTGATGCTCTGGCCTACCCAGTATCCATCTTGATTAACCGATCTCTGTCAGAAAGTTACGTTCCCACACTGTGGAAAGTATCACATATCATTCCCCTCCACAAAGGCGGACCCTCCACAGAACTAACCAATTACCGCCCCATAGCTATTCTCTCTCCACTCTCCAAAATACTAGAGAGATGCATACACTCTCAGGTTTCAGACTACCTCCTTACTAACAACCTCCTTTCCAATACTCAGCATGGTTTCCGACCAAACCAAAGCACCACCATTGCCTTACTCTCCTTTACTAACACTATCCTTCAGCATAAAAACAATGGCTATCTCTCATCTGCTACTTTCCTAGACCTATCTAAAGCATTTGACATGGTCCCACACAAACAACTTATCTCTGTCCTCAATAACCTATCCTTCTCACAATCAGTCACCAACTGGTTTCAGAGTTACCTGTCTGACCGCCAACAATCCGTTGTATGGCAGAATGACATATCTCCCCAACTACCTGTCTCCACAGGGGTTCCCCAAGGATCCATCCTTGGACCCCTACTCTTATCTGTTTTTGCCAATAATCTAGCCTCTGCCACCAATCATGGCACACTCATACAATACGCAGACGACTCAACCATCATCTGCTCAGCCCAGTCCCTACCCAAACTGCAAAAAGTCACACAGGAAGCCTTTTCCTCTGTTGAAACTTGGTTATCCAATGCCCAATTAATACTCAACCCAAATAAAACTAAACTACTCATCTTCCAACCCACCAAACATACTCAAAACAACTCTCACTTTAACATCATAGCAAAAGACAACACCACTATATACCCAACTGAACACACCAAATTGCTAGGAGTGGAAATAGACAATAAACTAAAATCTGACATTCACATATCCATGACCATGAAAAACGTCCACAAAAAATAGGAGCGTTACACAGAAATAAGCAAGTTCTCACCAAAGCAGCAAAGATTTCAATAGCAAATTCCCACCTTATCTCCACCCTACTTTATGCCTCTCTAATATATACCAACCTAAGGCAATGCAATCTAAACAAGCTAGAGACCTGCTACAACAAAATTGCCAAATTCACCACAGGGGCATCCTACTGTAGTCACCACTGTCTCTCACTTGCTGAACTGGGCTGGCTTGAACTCCTTCACCTCCTTCAATGGTATCAACTCTCACTCACCCACAAACTAGTAAACCATCCACTAAATGTCCCATCCCTCCAGAATCTACTCCAACCCTATCGCACCACCAGACCACTAAGATCCAGCAACAAAAATCACTTGCAGATCACTAAAGCCAATAATTCTGCTGGTGAAGCACTATTCTCTTGCATCATATCCAAATTATGGAATTCCCTCCCACCCACAATTACCTCCATGCCATCATGCACCCACTTCAAAACTTTACTAAAAACATGCTGGCTATGCCCTTGCAACTCCCACTCTAATATCACCCACCCCATCCAACCACTACCTTTCTTTCCACTCCACTAACTTCCTTGATTATAGCAAGCTCAGATGCTCATAAGCCTAGTACTTATTATACAGCAGGAACTTCTTATTGTAACATTTGTTAATGTCTGTTATGTACTTCACAGATAAAGATTCTAGTTGTCTACTGATGTACTATGGTCTTCATCTGTAAATATGTTGTAAGTAATTGCTATGTAAATTGCTAATCGCTATGTAATCCAATGTAACTACTGTCTGTTTATTTTAACTGTGGAGCTTTTCTCTCCGGGCCTCCGCTGAAAATGGACCTACGTCCAGTCGGACACTCCCGGTCAACAAAATATAAATTAATAAATAAATAAATAAAATGAGGGTAAAACAGTGAATACTCCATATCATGACCTAGCCAAGGCATTTTATGCAATACTCCACTTAGGCATTGTTGACAGTCTCTCTGAGCTAGGCATAAATCCCTACGTAACTCGCTGGATTTCTGGCTAGCTCACAGACAGGACCCAAGAAGTCAGGATTGGTGAGACCACCTTCATCAAGGGATTGGTCATCAATGGAGTACCCCAGGGCTCTGTATTTAGTCAGTTCCTGTTTGGCATCTACTTCTTGGAAGCCAAGGCAAATATTCAAGGCCTCTGACTCAACAGGTTCACAGATGACTGTAAATTGGGAGCAATTATAGATTCCCCAAGACACCAACATCTTGAAAGAGGGTTTAACACAGACAAATGACTAGTGACAAAGCCATGGCCTAAAACTGAATGCCAAAAATGCATTATAATGCCCTTTGGAAAGCTGTCATCAATAAAACTCCCCTAAGAGTCAACCCAGTAGTAAGGGATTTGGGAACATATGTAGACAGAAATCTGACCTTTTACTAATGTAGCTAAGATGGTAAGAAAATCATTCTATGTCACGCAACTTATATGTAAGACTGTGGCATTCAGGTCCAAGGAAGTTATAATACCACTCTATTCAGCTGTTATCAGACCTATCATTGAATACCATGCCCCCTTTCACATGTATCTAACCAGACACTTACAACAGTTGGAAAGTCCACAAAGGTTTCTCACTACGAGAATTCAGGGCATAAATAAACTGTCCTACACTGATCATCTAATGGTTCTGTTTCTGCATTCAGTCTCCGACAGGCTGTTGAGAGGGAATCTTTGCCTAACTTACAGGGCTTCTTCATACCTAGCCCTTATGGATCTGTTGCACATGTGCAAAACAAACAGAATCAGAAACACTAGATCCAGGGATGTGACCTTCACTTTTGACATAAACAGAATGTACTGGAATGACAGATATGTGTCCCAAAAGATCCCCGCACTAAGGAACAGGCTCCCCATTCATGTTAAACAAATTCATCCCTGACCCTTTTCAAATTAAACATTGAGAATTGCAAGGGAAATCATAAATTTACCTCTGGACTGTCCCCCATGTCCCTTATAGACAGAGGCTGTCAATAAGAAAAGCATTATTTTAACACCCTTCCTCCAACAAATCCTTAGTTACCTCCCTACTAACATGCCTCTCTCATATAGATAGCCATTATACTTAGGACCCAAATGGTTTGTGGTGTGTGACGAGGCTTGTAAGGCCTAGTGGTCATTAGCCAACTAACATGTCTAGGTATTGGGCATAATGCTGTGGCACTACTCTGCATCAGGCATCTTCCACCACCTGAGGTATGCATCCCAGTATGGGTATGCCCAAATGGTGACTCATCATGTGCATGTGTCTTCTTCCTCAATGTCCCACCAGTCACTGTTGAGGGCTTGTGGGTCATACCACCCAGCACAGACAATTCCCTCTTTCACTTTGTGGCCACTGCTGTGTCCTATGCATGCCCTTTTACATGTGTAAATGATGATAGCAATGCCATGTGATACCTTTAGTGTGGTGATATCTGATGTTCAGTATCAGTAGATCATCCACTGGTCAGCACAGTTTGTTTTCTTCATGTCATAGCAGCACCCCTGATATATGCATCATAATGATCTAGGTGCATAATGCACATATGTCCAGTCACGGTATAAAGTTTTGTAGCCGGTATTGGTGTGTCTGCACCTCACAGTACTGTGCCTGCCAGCCTCCTAATGATGCCTGTCATGCCTTTTCAGGTTCTTCCTTGCTGTCCTCTTGCTCCTCATCCTGTATGTTTCCCACTGTTCATACTGCCATTTGTACTGGTAGGTGTCGTGCTCCTTCATTTTGATTTTCACAGTAGTTGGCTGTTACAAGATTGTACCACACTGCGCACATGATAAAAATGTTTTTTTTCAGGGCACACTACAGTACACTTAAAATGTAATAATTTAGCATATTTTCCTCTAGCAGTGTAAAATTTCTGTGGAAAAGCAGTAAAAGCCCATAACAAAATTAAATGCCGTGACTAGTGTCAAGTATTTAGAGCTCAAAGATCTTGTCTTTGGATCCTTAAACATTCTACCTCATTGATTGTTTTTGGTGGAAAACCATCTGTGGAGGGATTAACTGCATTACACTGAAGTACCTGATTGGCCCTCCCTTCATCTCAGTTGTTTTCTAGCTACTCTAGCTTCATTTCAAGCCAAAGTCACAGTAATACTGCCTGTTGCGTTAACTTGTGTATGTAAAGATTAGTGATCTTCATGTTGCTTTCTGCGCTATTAGTTTGCTAGTGTTGCTAGAGAAGGATTTGTAGTTATTCTTTCCTTCAAAAACTGATACCTTTTCATGGGTTGCTTTACAGTTCCTTATAGTGTTGAAATCTGTAGAGTAGTATAAATGAAATGTTTGTGTCAGAAGTTAATGTCAAGAGAGAATCTATTGCTTTAAAGCACAGAATGATTTGAAATAAAATGATATAGCCTGATAATATGACCACTTTGTTTGTTTGTTTGCTTTCAGGATAGTCAATCCCTAAATTCAAAGTGATCACTCTGCTGAAAATCCTTTGTAGAGAACTTCCCTATAGAGTGTTGATCCATTAAGAAGACAGACTATTATATTAAGCATCATGCATCAGTTTAAAATTCAGAAGAGAGATACTTTTCAAGAGGGGATGTGAATTATTTCAGTAAGTTGTGCTGACCAATACCAGCTATGTTATCTGAGAGTAACTGTGTCTATTTCTTTGGTTTAAATTTCTCAAGGGGACATTTGTGGCAACAATGAACAATGCTGTGAACAAATCACAGCACGAAAGCACAGTGGTACTTATTGCCAGAAAATTAATGTGAGTCATCATCATAAACTTCTCAGGCTGATGAAATCTGCACAACCTGAATAAGGTGCTCAAATTACAAACATGTAATGCCTGCAATCTGTTATGTGTTGAACTATTTTTACTTGTCTGTCAATTTATTACAAAGAAATAAAGCCATGACCTGCTAATGAAACTCACCTAGTCTTATGGAATATAGGTCTCTAACTGTTTTTGTACATGACTGCAAAAAACATTTAATTTAGAGGTATATCTAGCCAGAGTTCTCAGAGACAGGAAAGTTTAAAAAAAAGTGTGAGTGTGGTAAGCAGCACATTGTATGGCTTTACTCTTTTCTGAATATCTCATTTCGTTGCATAGTCTTGGTTTGTGTTTTCAAATCTTCACTTACCTGCTGTGAATCTCTGTGCACATCACATTACCAGGCAGTATTCCCAGTTAAAACAACTATTTGTAACTAGCATGTGTACTTGGTCAAACATACATTTAAAACAATCGAAAGAGGTTTAATTATTTGTTCTTCTGTGTAACACTGCAAATAGAGACCTGCAGCTTTTTTCCAAATACCACTTGCAAAGTTTATATAGGCATTGACTCAACTTGACCTAAAGAGTACTATGGCAAACTAATATACCTTAACTTAGCCTAAGTGCATTTGGTATTTCATTTTTTTTTTACTGTACTACAGATGTCATGGTGTTGTTAATCTTTCATATATTTGGAATCTGATGAGGAAAATTAGGTTTTAAAAGCCATTACAAATATTGAGTCATAATCAGCAATGACTGTTATGTTCACCTGGATGAAAATGTTTAATTATTTGCATTTTGCATTTGGATGTGCAAACCAGTGTTCAACAAAGAATATCTTGGTAATATAGTGCACATATTAAGTTATTTCTATTTTACTTAAAGTCAAGACAGAGTAGGTTGTCAGCAGCAACTGAACACTGGATTGAATGTTTCTAATATCTGGCTTATTGCACTTTTCAGCTTGAAATATTTTTTTTTCCAGTGTGAGTGTTTTAGGAAGGACTCTTATTATTCAGTGTTTCACATCTGAAATGAATCCCTGCATGGAATATATGCAAGATAAAGTTAAATTGAGCACTGAGCATTCCTCTATGTAAATAAATTCCTTCACGGTAAGTTTTATTGCTGTTTACACAGATTTCAGTTATTCTAAAACTCACAACTGAATATGGATATGAAAGTGTCCTTACAAATTAATGTTTCACAGCTATAATGAAACTGCTTTACTTGAAAGATTAAGCAATCTTTCACTTAATACATAGGGATTATTCATGCTGAAGCCTTTGTTCTGGGCAAAAACATGCTTGTTGTTTAAATTATTCTTAATAAATACTAATTCATTGTGCTTTTATGTTAGACCTATTTAGCACTTGTTCAGTTCATTACAGTAGATTTTCCCATAATCAAATAAATCTTTGAACCGTGAGATTGTGCAGATTACACTACACAATATTAAAATGACTTGAAAGTGATCCTGGAGCTGATCAGCATTTTTTCAAATGGGTATCTTCCATACCTCTCAACTGTACAGATTTTCAAAGAATGTTCAGATTTTTGCTTCATATTTTTGGTCTGTTCCTCTTAAAAATCTGTGGTTTTCTGGCAAATCATTGAAGATTGAAGTCACTAAATAATACTAAATAATGACAGACATTTGAGTTTTAGACTCCTTATATCCTTCAGAAAATTGATAATAATGCAAAACCTGTTATTCTAGCAATCTTCTAAGTTTATAGGAGCAGTACTTAAATTATGTCCCAATTTGTGGGCCTTCGACACCCCATTCTTCCTGACTTTGTCCAGATTTCTTGCACAGAGAGGTTGAAAGGTACTATCTTCTCTTCCATTTCATCATGACTTGCTTGATAACTTTATAAGCCACACATTATCAAAATGAATGTTCATGGATCTAAATGCTAACTTTTCTTCCGTTTAATGTCTTTTGTCGGATCTATCTGAGTTCATCGACATTTTAAAATACCGAAAACGAATTAACCGACACCAAAACAACGAAACTCATTTAACCGACGCCAGAAGATCGACAGTTCACAAACACGACATCGCATACACCCGACACAACATACCAACAAACAAAACACATCCCCTATCCAACACTCACACACACAACACAAGCACACCAAAATCCTTACAAACAAACACTAACCCATACATACACAACTAACCACAACCCTGACCCAAACCCTTACCCTAAGGTCCGTCACTATCGCACACTCACCCAACCCGTGCCCTAACCCTAACTCACTTATCCCACCCCTACCCCTACAAAACACCAACATTGCACACTTACCTTACTCGCACACTCACCCAACCCGCCTAACCCTAACTCACTTATCCCACCCCTACCCCTACAAAACACCAACATTGCACACTTACCTTACTCGCACACTCACCTAACCCGCGCCCTAACCCTAACTCACTTATCCCACCCCTACCCCTACTAAACACCAGCATCGCACACTTACCTTACTCGCACCCTTACCCCATCACAGCTTCTCAGCGTCGGTGTCTTCCTCCGTCGGTCTTCTGCCTCGTCGATCTTCTGGCGTCGGTGACGTGACTTTCGACATTCTCGTGTCGGTTAATCCATTGTCGGTATTTTAAAGTGTCGATGAACTCAGATAGACCCCTTTTGTCATGTATATACTCACATTGCTTTTAAAGATAAGGATAAGTCCCTATTCATAGATAGCTAGCAGACATGTAATCCAGGAAACCTTAAAGGAGCCTAACCCATTTGTCTTAGAACACTCTATGGTTATGTGACTTGTTTAGAGTCATATGGTAGGCAAATAAAGACTGAAGGAATGAAACACTGTTATACAAGAGTGTGTTAATTAATATCTCATCACTCTAATCCACTGCACTAATTGCTAGACTTCCCTTTTGATTCTGATAACCTGTAAAGTGTTGCAGTTTTCAAATAAATATGTCCTACTTAAGAGCTCACATTTGAGTTAACTCTGCAGTGTCACTGCCTGCGACTCAAAAGATATTACATTTGTCTTTGGTGCTGTGAGTTCTATACCTATCCTAGATTATCAGCTTATTTTTTCTCATTACTGACACAGCAGTGCAGTATTAGGGTGTGCTACACTCCTAGGTGTGCTACACTCCTATGTGTGCTGTCCTTTACTTGAAATATTAAACTGAGGTTTCATCTGCCTGAGTTGGTGGTAGCTCAGATGGATGTAAAAGATCCCATGTTACTTATCAAAAAGATTGGGGGTTCTTAATTTACAGCCTTCCAATAATACAACAATATTGCATCCTTAAAAATTAAAATAACATATTTCACATAAATAAATATGCAATAAAATAGTGTTTTTATAAAGTTATTCACTCCACAAAATTATTCACAGTTTATACCCTGAACTTTTTTTTGCCATAACCAAAATTTTTATTTTCCTTATTATTTCACCCAAATCCCAAACTTCTGTTAAATGTAAACTCTGTTCTTGCTTGCCAAATATTCTAAATAATCTACCTATAAATGTTATTGTCCTAATGGTTTTGGCCTGCACATTATTATTATCTTCACCATAAATTTTTCTAAATCAATTTCTTGCAATCCCCTATCCATTTTAATTTATTCCATAATTTAGTTACTCGGGGATATTCTAAAACATATCTTCAATTCTTTCACAGACCTGCCATTTAACATATAACCTCTCATTCAACACTTTATATTATACTCAGCCTTTCACTGGCAATTTTTTAATATCAATCACCGTATAAAATCCTGCCCCTCATGCCAATTGTTAAATCTTTTCATTCTTTTTTCATAGTATCTTTCAATTCCTGTCTTAACTCTGCCCAAGAAAAAATATAATCACAACTGTTAATATCTATTTTCCACAATTGCAATTTTTCTCCTCCATTCCAACATATCTAATTTTCCATTATGTCTTATTATTTTATTCTGTTTAATATTTCCCATGATTCTTTATATTTCATGCTTAACATTTAGCAATAGTCTTTTCATTATCAAACTTTATACTTTTCAAAATCCAATGCATATTTAAAGAAGCTAAAACACTTGACTGGATTAATCAAGTTTAATCCAGCTTTCTCCATTTTATTACAAATTTTCAATTGCTTCGTGTAGTTCAGCTTTGATCCCTACTTACTAGAAAATATCTGTAGTCATTTCTTTTTTTCTAATTCTGCTAGAAAATCCAATGTAAAACTTAAATAATCCAAGTTAACTAGTACTATTGTATTTACTAATAAACTTTTCCCTAACATTCATTCTAAACATACTCCATGATTTAGTAATTTCCTGTATCTCTTTTAGCAAGTCTTGGACTGTTTCTTCATTCTTTCATAATTTACAATAACAATACTCAACATCTTACATTTTGTCTGCTAAAATATATTCCTACTTTCTTTGTAATTTTACCAAAAACCTTACTCTTTCCTTAGATGACAGTGAAACTGATATAGCTCAGGCATACCCCTAACATTTTTATCACTTCTATTAATCATCCTATATTTTTAGCAGTTATTACTTTGTCATCTGCATAAGACAAAATTAATGGTAGACACATTGTATTTTTATATACATATTTTCTTTCCTCCAATCCTTTATTTGTATTTTCCAAAACATTAATCACTAAAGAAAAGAAAATATTCCTAAGCAGACATCTCTGCCTTACTCCTTTTTTATTCTTATTTTTTCTGTGATCCAGCCATTGACAACCACACTTACTGTATCATTCTCATAAACTGACTTATACTCTTATCGGATCTAGTTTATATCATTGAGTTTTTAAAATGTTGAACCTCATATAGTCGAGACCATATGATTGACGCTTTAAAAAAACAGACAAACATTCAGCAAATATATTATATTTCCAGTGGGCAAACCACTCATAATCCCTGATAATTATGTATACCAACTCCAGGATTGCACTACAGTGAGGAAAAGGGCAAATTCCCTGATCCCCACTGTAGCATGATCTCAGTACAAACAGTTTGATTTTTTTTAAATGTCAGTCATATGGTCTTGACTATATGAGGTTCAATGTTTTAAAAAATCAGTAATGTAAACTAGATCCCTCTTATCATGCTCTTATTTCTTTATCAAGTCAATATACTTTCAAGATAGCCCATAAGTCTTCATGTGCTACATTGTCAAAAATGTTATCCTTGTCATACCCCTCAATTCTCATTCAATTATCTATCTCTATGACATTTTAACTACTTCTTTAGTAGTTATCATAGGATCATAGGATGTTACTAGGCTATTGGCCCTGAAACCCTTATAAGCCTAGCCAAGAGTTTAGCCCATGTTTAGACAGCTCTGCACCCAATGCCCTTGTCCAGCAGGGACATGGGTGGAATCCCAGGGGTATATTTTCTGTTTCCTATCCAGTTATCCAGGTTGTGTTTAAAAGAGGTACTCTGCTTGATGTGGAGAAGGAGTCTGTTCCATAGATAAGGCAGTCTCTGGGACACAAATCTGTTCCGCCAAGTCTTGTTGATGTCAGACCAGGTTCAGGCTATGCATGCAGGTTACTCAAGTGGAGCTTGACTTGTGGATATGCAGCAGTCCCATCAAGATGGAGTCCATGATCCCCTTCTATACCAGACAGAGATCACCTCTGAGGAATCTGTATGAAACTGAGTACAGGGAGAGGGCTTTTAGCCTATCTGTGTATAGTAGATGTTTGAGGCCCTGGATTCTCCAGGTGAGGAACCTCTGTGGTCTCTCCAGCTGCTGCATGTGCTTTGGGAGGTATATACCGAAAGGTGTATTGTACTCAATAATGGGCCTTATAAGGGAAGGATACAGGGATGTTATGACCTCCTTGTCCCTGGATGAGATACCCTTACGTATGAGGTGGGCCATGCAGAAGGTTTTCTGTAACACGAAAGCAACATGGTGGTCAAAAGTCAGGTTGCTATCAACCTGGGTGCCCAAATCCCTCACAACTAATTGAGTGCTTAGGACATTATTAATGTGATAATTTGTGGGGACATCAATCTCCCCAAAGGGGAGGATGCTGCATTTTTTGGTATTCAGCATGAGGCCATGTTTCTGGCACCAGTCATTTGTCTGAGTGAGACCCTCTTAGAGGATGTCCACATCACTAGAGGAATTGATGACAGCACCCAGCTTGCAGTCATCTGCAAACTTGGTCAGCCATAGCCTAATGGTTTTGGCCTCCACCTCAGAAAACTATATCCCAAGTAACAGAGGCCCTAAGACCAAACCCTGGGGTACGCTGCTTGTTATGGTTCTACTGCTTGAGGTGGCTTCCCCTATTTTGACTACGTGGGTTCTATCATTTAGCCAGTTTGCTACCCATCTGGTAACATATGAATTGATGCCTAGTCAAGAGAGTTTATCTATTATGCCCAAGTGGGGAATAGTGTCAAAGGCTTTGGCCAGGTCAAGGTAGGTGGTGTGCACCATCTTCCCCTCGTCCATGGCTTTGGTGACTGTCTCTAAGAAGTCGACCAAATTTAGCAGACATGACCTCCCCTTGATGAAGCCAAACTATGTGGGATCAAGTGTTTGGAGGTTGCCAATGTCCTTGTTAATGAGGTCTATAATAATCCATTCCATGGCCTTGCAAATCAGGCTAGTTAGGCTGATAGGTCTATAATTTTCCAGATCGGTGGACATTCCACCTTTGTGTAAAGGGATGACAGTGGCTGTCCTCCACTCAGCTGGGACAAAGCCAGTACTCAGGCTTTGGTTGAATAGGGTGCCTAATGGTGCTGCAGGTTCCTGCCTGAGTTCATGTAGGATGCAGCCTGGGATGTTATCGGGTCCCATGCAGGCTGTAATTTTTGCCTTTCAGAGAGCAGTGATGACCTGTTCCCTAGATATAAGGGGAAGGGGTAGGCACTGGGGATGTCCTGATTTACTGATGGGGGGACAGAGGGGTAAAATTTTTGTTGAATATGTCAGCCAGCAAGTTTGCTATATCTACTGTTATTTGTATATCTGGTGTCCTTGACCACCAGTTCTGAACAGATCTGGGTGCTTCCTTTGAGGCTGTGGACATATGTGAAGAAAGCCTTATGATTCTCTAGTAAATACGGCCAATTTGGACTCAGTTTACTTTGGAGGATTTCGCTAGTTCTCTTATTTGCTTGTTCATGCTAAGGAGACATTGCTTCCAGTTGGGCACCTGCTCCTTCTTGGTCTTGGACAGCAATTTTTTCCTTTTGTTATAGAGTTTATTTATTCCAGATGTCCACCAGACAGGTTTACTCTTCCTTGTGGAGGATGACTTAGTCCTGTCGGGTATTCCTGATTCCATGCATCTATATAAATGCTTGTATAGTGCTTTGGTGTAGTTTTGGATATTGGAGCAGTTCCTACAGAGGGGGAGGGGGTTGTGAAGCTTTTTATACCATCCCTCAGGAGGCTCTAATCAGCTTTGGAGAAGTTTTTATGTCTGATCCTAGCTAGAGGGGGGTTTGGGGGACATGGTGCCTTTGAAAGTGATTACTTTGTGGTCGGATAGTACCAGGGAGGATGTGACTATTGGGATGCTGTAGTGGTTACTCATGTTGGTTAATACCAAGTCCAAGATATATCACCTCTTGTGGGGGTATCAACTAGCTGTTCCAAGGCATTTGCATTGACAAAATCAAGGAATCTCTGGGCATTTGTCTTCTGGCATGAGTAGTTCTTCCAGACTATGTCTGGGAAGTTAAAGTCACCTAGGATCAAGGTAAAGGGTTGAATCTTGACAGATTCAAACAGGTCCAAATAGGCGGACTGGGCATCATGAGTCAGATTTGGGTGCTGGTAGCTTGCTAGGATTTGAATAGGGGTCTTGTCAATGGTAACTGCACCTGGAGTGTCTCCTGTGGTCATACTGTTTGACCAGCCTGGAGGTGTGTATGTCTTTAATGTATATTGAAACTCCATCTCCTTTGGCTTTATTGCCCACAGTTTGGGGTCTGAATGCATGATAGGATGAGTATCCAGATAAGGCTATTAATAATTCTTGAACTCATCTTCCTTTTATACCAAAGATTCCTTCCAACCATACCCTACTCAAAACTTTCTAAAATCTCCTTTGTAAAATTCTAGTGAAAGATTTTACAGTCAGTTTCTGTTAAACTATGTCTCCGTTTTTTAAATTTTTTTATTTCCTTTCTTCCTTATTAATTTTTTACATCCTTACATTTTTTACATGAAAAAAAACTTTTTCTTTCCATTTATTTAATACCTTCAAAATACTTTTTTTTGCCCCAATCCATTGTGTTTTATAAAATTTATAATCTAACCCATCAGATCCTGGTGCTGACTTGTCATTCACTTCTGTTAAAACATTTTGTACTTGTTCCAGTGAAAATATCTTCAGTAATGTCTCTTTTTCCTTTTCAGTGACTGGATTTACTTTCCACTCAGTTTTCCACTACAGTTTTCTGCATGTAATCTTGTTAAATACTTCATTACTTCTTGTTTAATTTCCTTTTGTTTTTTCAATAATATTGCCATCTAGTGTTAAAACTTCTTCCATCATTTTGACAATATGGGAGATCAGCAAGGTTATGACAACAGTATGTGTATGAAATATGGCACAGCAAGTCAAGCTGTGTTACCACTAATACAGAAACAATGGAATATTATAGCTCATGTTAAAGTCTTACATGAAAAATGGGGTACCAGGCCCAATTTTCTTTTTACCAGAATTGCCAGCATTAAAGAGAGGCTTGAGAAGGGTGTAAGTCTTTACATGAGTAAAACCAATTCATCTAGAACAGGCACCAGAAAATGTGGAGCCTGTATGCAATGTAAATAAATCTTTGAAGAATATGAATTTTCCTTGAGTAGCATTAAATGAAATGCATGGGAAGGATGGAAAATTACAGCTGAAGCTGTAGGGAAAAAAGCAGAACAAAATGTTCCTACTTCCTACCCATATATTGAGTAACAGTGTGATGTGATACACAGAGTAATTAAGGCTGCAGTAAAAGACCACAGCAGGGTTCTGCAGTAAGTCACTATTGGAATTACACAGTGAAAGATCAGAAGACCCAGGAATCCAAATGCACAATAGTCCTGCCAGAAATGTAGCTTGCTATTCTAGCACCTAGGGCCATTCCCCAATATGGTGTCACCACAGAAAAATGTTCTGACTTGAAGAGCAAAAAAAATAAACCGTTTTTCTCTCTCTAAACTGTAGCAAGCAGTTGTTGCAGGTTACGCACACAGAGCTGTAAGTGCTTAAGATATAATAATAAAAAAAGCACTTCTGTTGTTTTATGCAACCATGAAGGGTTGCATTTCTGACCACAAATGCCACAAATGCAATAGCGGCATTTATTTCTGTATGCCAGTATTGCATTGATGACCATTCAGGATCTGTCAATCACACCCCTAGCATTTTATGCCTGAGGCAGCTTCCTCCTTTGCCCCACCCTACCAAGCCTTGTGCTATATAGTGAATCAACCCTGAAAAGATTCTAAATAACAAGAAGCATAGTATAAAACTCCTAAATATTCACAATGCAAACATGTCAAAGCAAAACATTAAAATAAAACTGGCTGATAGGAAGGGTACAGAAATTTTAGATAGTGGGGATGCATCAGCTCAGCAGTGTTGCATCAGTGGGATCAAACAAAAAAGTGTCAGGGTTAAATATTCGGATGCCTGCATCAAAATGAAAATGGTTGATGAGCAGCAAGAAACTTGCATTTTAAAGTGTGCAAGCAAAGCTCATTATTATGTTGTAGTGAGTATAACAAAAAGTAGTTCTAATAGATAAAATAATTTCACAGGCAGCAAGCAACTGTCTTTCTGAACAACCCAGTGCATAAATATATTGACAAAAGTTGCAATATGAATAAGGTAGACAATTGGAAGGAAAACACTTGGGGCAGAACGTGTAATGATGTTTGTGGAGATTATCTAAAAATGCTGGAAACAAGGCACACAACTAAGTGTTCAGAGGACACCAGTACTTCACAGTATAAAATGCAGAGTGTGCATACATTATTCTCCAGGGAAAATGATTAGTGGTACTGGTAAAGAAACTAGAATGAAACTAACTATTTGTGTATATTTATAGACATTACAGTGAAATAGGAAAATATAATGCAGAGAGGATATCTGCTTTAGCCAGATGTGCAGCTGAACATTTTCAGTAACATGAAATGTTGGCCATCTTTCTAAAGGAGCAGAGTAGACCAGACCCCAGTTTCATGGAGCCAGATAGTATTGCCATGCCACGTTAAATGCAATTTATGCACCCAAATGTAAGGATCGTGGAATTTAAAGCTGGAGACCTGGTGCTGGGTTTGGTTCCTTCATCAGAGAGCAATGGCGAGACCCATTAAAACAACAGGGAAAACAAGGCACTTGAACTACAGAGTTGGACAGAATAATATGAAAAGGCCAAAATAAATACTATATATCACTTATGTGAAACCACGGAAGGTGGTACAAACCTCTGTAGTTAATCTTAGCAACAACTAGTGAATATGACAAAGGAAGAAAACTAACCTGTTTGGTACATTTCAAGTAAAAGACACCGTATCTAAGCCATGGAAACAAGGACAACAAGAACTAAGGACATTTCTTAAGTATCAGTGAGGTTTTTTGAGAACAGCCTGACAGAATAAATCTGATTCAAAAACATGGTAAGACTATTCAAAGGAAAACAGTTAGCTTAATAACATTCACAATGTCAGAATGCTGAAAAAAGCCCATACAAGAAGTACTAAGGAAATGGCTTAAACTGGATTTAATAGTGAGGTAACATAGTGAGTACAGCAGTACCACATAGTCAGTCTGAGGACCTAAGGGAATGTTTGGAAGCTGTGGTGTTTATAGGAGGTAGAACAGTATGTATTTAAAGGTTCTTTAGTTGATTTAAAGCATTAGGATAAAACTATCCCAATAAGACATCATAATAATTGCAATTCTATAGGTATAGTTTATATAGCTGTCTGTGACAGATGTTATTGTTTGTATGTGGGTATGTCTACCCATAGATTGAGCTCCAGGATAAGTGAACATCTTTATTCTATTAAGAATAAAGATGCAAATAATGTTCTCTTCAAACATACGCTTTGATGCCCTAAGTTAAATCAAGGTAAACAAAGATTTTATTTCTGTGTAATAGATCATGAAGCATGTGATTACCTGGGAGGGAATTATAGGTATGTTTAGAAATCAGGAAAACTCAATGGTAGATAGAACTAAATGCTGATACATTTCTAGGCTTAAACAATGTAATACACATAAAATATTTTTTGAAAGCCAGAGGGCTGAAGAAGTGAAAATGATTATCATTTTATCACAGATAGTCTGCGTATTAAATGTTTGTTAGAATTATTATAAGTTAGTTAGATTCAATGTTTGTATTACCTGTTTTACAAAATGTGTATGTAACTTTAAGAGAAAACACATCTGTAGTGAATTGTTTGTTGTAATTAGTGATTGAGAGGTGTATTTAAGAGTAAAGAATTATTGGAATAGTTTTCTGAAGAAGTTCTTAATACCTTTAGAATGAAAGCACTAAATACATTTATTATTTTGTTTGGAGTTGTTTCCGTTTTTTTATTCTATTTTTTGTTGAGATTCATCAAACCTGTTTTTGTTTTTTCTTTTTCCTGTTTTTGTTTTTTCTTTCAGTATTGTAAAAGGTGACAATTGCCCATTGCACTGGTTGGAGAAACTAGAAGAAAGTTAGGAGAAGACAATCGTTTCAAATGCACTTTGAAGGCTATAAACATTCAAAAATTAAGTACTTAATTGGTCTGGCTTGACGTACCACAAAGCAGATGGCCTGTTTATGGCACATAGACCTAGACAAGAAACTGAAGATTTCAAGCTAGGGTTCAGTTGTTAAATTGTTAATTGGTTAAAGCATATTAATAAAAATAGAACCAGTTCAAATGCCCTAACTTAGCCCACATAACTTAACTCCTCTTAATACTCCCCGGACCTGTCTTCTTAGAATCATCAGTCTTCAACTACTCACAGCTGACCAATGTCTGTATGTATATATATGTATATATATATATATATATATATATATATATATATATATATATATATATATACACACATACATAGCAGTCCTTCCTAACTACTCTCTTAAAACTTCTTATTTACATTTTCCCTTCTTCTCCTTGTTTAATATTACTTGACTGCATTTACTCCAGTTCTTGTTCTTCTTTCAGCTTTTCCCGGTTAGGGGTCGCCACAGCTGAACTCCGGTCCGCTAATGATTGGCAGTAGATTTTTACAGTGTCATGGTGCCAACCTGACACCCAACCTTCAACGAAGGCATGCCCATTCACACATGTCTTTCAAACGCCACTCAACCATGGGGAGGACATGCAGACTCCACAGAGAAGGCGCTCCAGCCGAAAATCGAATGGGAGAATCTCTTCCTGTGAGGCAGCAATGCTACCACTGCACCACCGCGGCTTCTAACTGCATTTTTTCCAGTATTCATCCTTATTACATTCGTATTGTATAAAGATTGACACTTAAATGTTGCACATGTGATATATCTATCTCCTATATTTTGTATCAAAACAACCCAAACTTTACCTGAAGTTGGTCATTACTGATCAGTGTCCTACCCCAGTAAATTAAATAAAACAAAATAAAAGGTACCATAGTTCAATGAACAGATGAGTAAAAATCCTCCAAATATGTGTAAATAATATTATAAACAATGTCTTTATATTTAAATAGTGCTTATCATGGTAATATAAGAAATCTACTGTAAATAAAATGTTTTTTTTTTCTCGGTTAGGTGGGTGTTTTGCTAAGCTGGACCTGTTGCTTTAGAGTTACCAGGCTGTATTTGTATGACCAGGTTTCTTTACTGATTGTTTGGATACAATATAATAAGAGCAGTACAGGCAGTACAGGAAAAAGTGTATTTGCTTTCTGTAGAAATTTACTGTGGATACAGAGCAACTGCTCTGAAAAACAGAGAAAATGGTGGAGAAGAAGTTGGAAATTGTTCCTGTCAGAGGAACCCAGAGAAAGAGAAATACCCCCCCCCCCAAAAAAAAGACTGTTTCTCACCAGTATAAGACAGAAAAAGTTTTGTTTGTACATTCAGTTAAACCATAAGACTTTGTTTGGAAGAGCCTGCTTTATCTGCACTTGCATATAATACGTTTGCTGGTCTGAGCTGCATTAATCTTTCACTCTTATTTAGTGTGACATATTCTATCAGCTTTTAGAGACCACAGTAGAACCAAATATCAGATGCAGCAACAACAGATCATACACAACCAGGGATCTACCAAGCAGTTTTCTAAATAGTAGTATTTTATTCAGATAAAATCTCTGTTAGCGCTTTGGCTAAAAAGCCTTTTTGAATAACACACATCCTTTATATACAAAAACAATTTCCCCTAATTATTCAATAAAATAACTAAAGCAATTATAGCATTACAAAATATTTACCCAATTAAAACCCTCCAATTACATTCTGTATTAAGGCCCTTAGGGACTAATTTTTCACAGTTTAATATAAAAATGGATTCTTATTGTAATAATTTGTTTCAAAAGAGAAGTATTGAACCTATCCACTTTAACCTGTTCTAATATATTGACCTGAAGTCCTTCCATATTACTACCATGCTATTCTTTAAAATGTGCAGCAACTGGGCTCCCCGCCTTACATTTCTTTATGTACCTAATATGTTCAAAAATTCTAACTTTGAATGCCATTTTACTTTCACCAACATAATATTTATTACATGGACATCTAAGTACATAGACAACCCCTTCAGTGTCACATCTAAAATATTTTGTGTCTCATATTTTTTTCATTAATATTTGGGAATAGCTTAACCACAAAATTAAAACAGGAACACCTTCCACACCTTCCACAAGGGAAGTCCCTTTAAGGCTACTCCCCCTTCCAATATTAACCTTAGGAGCTACAAATCTACCTCTAACTGTCATACTCCCTATGCTCCTTCCATGCTTGTATGCTACAGAGGGTCTTTCTTTCTTCCTTCCAGAATATTACAAAATTATTTTTGTTGTACCAGAAAGCCCTCCAAAAAGTTAAGTGATTACACTAGATCTACACTAAACAAACTGTATTTAGTTACAAAAAAGACCTTCTCTTTCTTTTTATCTGTATTGTTGTCCAGTGGTGCATATCTTCGATAACATCTGCCTATGGGGTTATAGACTTTTGTAACTTTTCAAGAACTTCTACCAACACTTTTTTGTCATAACCTCTCCTTTCAAACATGGAAAAACTCTTTTCTATCTCTTTTTCAAAATCTTAGCCCCTATTACACAGCCTACACAGTCTAACAAACTCTCCATATGGTATAGGTCGTAACATGTAGGGGGATGAAAACTACTACCATGTAGAAACTGGTTACCACTTTCAAATTTTCAATGAAGCCTAGTCAGTAAAGCATTGTCCCCTTCTCTAACACCACATCTAAAAAAGACACTCTGTGTCCCACTTGTAGACCATCACATTTTAACTGAAACCTATTGTTATCTAAACTTTCAAGAAAATCTTTCACCTCATTCCAACCACCTTTACAAATAAAAATCAAGTCATTGAGAAATCTAAAATAATTAATAACATATATTTGAAAAAATATTCTATAAATATATTAATTTTTCAAAGAAACGCATAAACAGGTTCACATACAAGGGGGCAAATGCTGCCCCCATGGCTGTTCCCTGTATCTGTTTAAATAATGTACCATTGCATTCAAAGAAATTGTTCTTTAAACAGAAATTTACTAACTCAATAATAGAACTGGACACAGTGCTATCACCTAAAAAATAACATAATGCTTCTAAACCAAAGTTATGCTGTGCACTAGTATATAAGCTAGATGCATCAAGTGTAACAAAATATATTTCCTGTTCCCATCTAACCCCCTCTACATCTGCAAGAAATCTAAAACATCCTGTATATAAGAAGGCAACTTTACCATTATAGGTAGGAGATAACTATGTAAGAAGGTAGCTAAATTGTGTGTAAAAAAAAATGCATGTTGAAACAATGGGACAACCTGGTGGGGGGTCTGTCATATGTTTCTGAATCTTAGGTAAACAGGAAAAAAGTGCCATAGTGCATTTTTCATAATTAAATTTCTTATCCACGTCATGTTTTGAAAAATATCCCAGTCTAAAACCTTTATGTAACAGTTCCTTTAATTTTCTAATGCATTTTCATATTAAACATAATCGACAGTTTTATTCGCATTGCTATCATTTAAATGCTGATAACACATCTTTAAATACTGAACATAATATATTACTATCAATTTTCCCCCTTGTCAGCTGGTTTAAAAAACAAATTTTTACATTTACTTAGGGAATTCAAACATTTCCACTCTTCTCTTGTCAAATTATATTACACGTTTCCCAAGTTGCTCATAAATTCATTAAATTTCACTTCAATATCATAATTAAGCAGTGTAGACAAAATGAGAAATGTTGTCAGTATTAAATGGTCTCCATAGACTACAACATTTGTATCCAGTTGAAAATAAGCATTAATTCCATCATCAGATAAACATGAATAAAAGCTGTCATTACTGCTACTAAAGCTCACATCACTTTCATTGTTTACTATATCACAAAAAGCAGTGCCTAAATTCATGTCATTCTTAAAATAATTTTTCAAATACATTTCTAACAGAATTAAAAACTTCACATTTTATCTCATGTAGTCTAGGAAGAACTATAGGTACAAACTTTAAACCCATGGTTCAATACAGTCAACTCAGTTTTAGATAAAGCACAACCACACAAATTAATGGCATAATCACAATTATTACAATGCATAACTGGCAAATTAAAATCCATTTCCCTCTTTTTGAATATGGGAAGGCATTATGTTTTCAAAAGTCCCATTTTGCTGTTCACAATGTCCTCTGTACCTTTTTCCTGTTCTGCTCTGGCTGTGACTGTCCACGATGAAAATTATTCAAACCACCTGGATTCTGTACAGGAGGTAAAGGGGGATATTGTTCAGGAAACCAATTCCTCATTCTCACAATCCGATGCATTATTAAGATCAAAAGGTGAAGAGGGGCTTTTGAAGTCTCGCACACCCCTTGATGTTATTTCTAATTCAAGATAATGGTGCAGGCTTATTAAATTAAAATGTACAGAGGTTTCTTTGTCTTTTTTGTAACTAAATACAGTTTATTTAGTGCAGATCTAGTGCACTCTCTTAGTTTTTTTTTGGGGGGGGGGCTTTCTGGTACAACAAAAAGAATTTTGTGATATTCTGGAAGAAAGTCAGTCGCCCTGCTAGACAGGAGTCTAGGGAAGTAAATAGTGTGGGAAGAAACAGCCAGGGAATTGTTATGGCTAGGCTTGTATAGGCCCTAGGGCCAATAGCCTAGTACCAACCTATGAACCTATGAAAGACCCTGTGTATCATGCATGGAAGGAGCATAGGAGATATGATAGAGGTAGATTTGTAGCTCCTAAGGTTACTATTGGAAGGGAAAGTAGCCTTAAAGGGACCTTCTCTTATGGAAGGTGTTCCTGTTGTACTTTTGTAGTTAGGCTGTTCCCAAATATTAATGAAAAATATGAGGCACAAAATATTTTTAGATGTGACACTGAAGAAGTTGTCTTTGTTCTTAGATGCCCATGTAATAAATATTATGTTAGTGAAAGTAAAACGTATTCAAAGTTAGAATTTTAGAACATATTAGGGACATAAAGAAGTGTAAGATGGAGAGCCCAGTTGCTGTACATTTTAAAATACAGCATGGTAGTAATATGGAAGGACTTCAGGTCAGTATATTAGAACAGGTTAAGGTGGATAGGTTCAATACTTCTCTTTTGAAACTTAAACTATTACAAAGAGAAACAATTTTTATATTAAAGTATGAAATTTAGTCCCTAAGGGACTTAATACAGAATGTAACTGAAGGGTTTTAATTGGGTAAATGTTTTGTAATGATATAATTGCTTTAATTATTTTATTGAATAATTAGGGGAACTTGTTTTGTATATAAAGGATGTGTGCTATTTGTGTTTTTTATACTCTGAAAATGTTTTTTAGCTGAAGCGCTAATAGAGAATTTATCTGAATAAAATACTACTGTTTAGAAAACTGCTTGGTGTGTGATCTGTTGTTGCTGCATATTTTATCAGCATGCTCATCAAATATTTCTTAACTTTCTGTAAGTTATCTCATATTTTCATTTATTTTGATTGTTTGCAGTAGTCTTCTGTCATCCATCTACTGAATATGTCCTCCTGCTTGATTATATTGTTGACAACTTTAAGAAAAGTAGGCTTGCTCCATGCCGCATGTTTATTTAAATTAATGTTATTCCACAGAAAAGTTTGAATCAACTATTTATTTTTGACCTCTATAGCAGAAACAGGTCTGTCTTAAATGTTACATACTGCAATGAAAATGCATTAAAACTGTTCAGACTTTCAATGTATGTCTAGGAATTTAATCCCATAATGTATTTTGTTACCCTTCTTTGTACGTTTTGTAGCTACTTCCATTCTGTTAAGTCATGGCTTCTGAATACTAACTGAATATGTTAGTGTACAAATACAAATACTGTGGTATAACGATTACCTTAACTCCTGAAGTCGTTCCAGAAGATAACATGCCTGTCTGTTTGGAAGCTTTTAATCTTATAAAATCACAGTAGTTACCAAAGGGTAGCTTGCTGTACACTAGTATATTCAAATTATTCTCCCTCACTCTCTTTTTATTTAAGTATTCCTTAACTGCCTTTAAATGTTGACTCTCCATTAAATATTTGTATGTATTTACTTTCATTTGTTAACCAGCACAACTATTAACATCCTCTTAGTTAAAGAATTCTGGACAAAACCAAAAATAACGAGGGGAACAAAGGACCAAAATCTGGGAAAGATTTTAAATATGGCTCCTATAAACTTAGAAAGTTGCTAAAGTATAGCAGATTTTGCATTACTGTGTGTTTTCTGAAGAATACAAAGTCTGAAATTCAAATATCTGCTATTATTTATTAACTTCACTCCTCAACATTTTGTCAGAAATTCACATTTTTATGAGGAACAGAGCAGAAATATGAAATAAAAATCTGGACATTCTGCAAATGTCAGATCGGTTGAGAGGCATGAGTCTAACTGAGCACAGCTAATTTTCAGAAGAGGCCCATGTAGAAAAAAGTTCCAGAAAAAAAAAAAGAAAAACAATTTTGATTACACAAATGTTAAAGATGATAAACTGCATATAAGATAGTAACACTGAAAAAAGGAGTAGAACAATCATATTAAAAAGAAAAGGACAGATTGATTAATACATACGGGTACATCTGGCAGTAGTACAAACAATTAATGATTCAGAAAGATAACCATTATTTGCACTTAGCAGAAGCATCAAGATAAAGTGTATTATAAGTGCATTTTAGAAGCAGCTTTAACTGTTTACGTTGAAGTAGAGAGCAGGCAAAAACAGGTAATGTTGAGTATTCTGTGGTGGGGAGTCTAAATTGTAATGGGGATATCGAGTACATACTCAATTTCAGGTAGAGGATAGGTGGTTATTTAATTTGACTAGGAAGCTGTTATGATTGGATTCAGATCTAAGGTTAGGTGGAAGGACATTCCATAATTTAGATACATACACAAAGGAAAGTGAGTTACAGTGGTGGATTTGTTTACTTCTTAGAGGTTAAGAGAGTGGTATCTGAGGTTTTTAGTTGAGAAGTATTTGTTAATGATGTTAGATACCAAGGAACATCATCATGGCTTGAATATGTTGTGTATGGTGTTTGTGTATGACTGACTGCTAGGGTATAACTTAGCTCTAGACAGTTAACTTTTTGTAGAACTTAACAATGGTGAATGAAATTCAATACATGACATCATATCTGGCAATCTTATTATATGTTTGATCCAGATTTGTTAGGGTGTGGTTTGTCTGTATTAGTAGGAATGGAGGATGAGTATAATAGTGTTGGAAGGAGTAGTGTTTCAGCTGTCTTCTGTTGTGCTGGTTCAGATAAGTAGTGTTTGGATTTATACAATACACCCAGCTTTTTATGAGTTTTTGAGGTGATGTAGTCTATGTGCTTGTTTAAAGATAATTTATAATCAATGATGACTCCTGTGTATTTGTCTTGTGTTACTTGTTTTAAGTATGATGTAGATTTACAAGACCAGTGAGTTTTATGACCTGTCTCATTTTTCCAGTACCCTCTCTTAGGCATTACTCCTTTCTCCATAAGGGCAGTACTTGTCAATCCTAGAGTTAATTTGTGGATACACATCCAGTTATCTAGTTTATGTTGAAAGGAAAATAATAAGTCACACTGCTTAACATATAGGGACATATTATTCTAGTGGTTTCGGAGAAGGCGGGTTATAAACCTACTCTTACATCATGTTTTATTTAACTGTTGGTGAAGATATAGGTCTGTGGCTCTAGTATTGGTGGAGATGTTGGATTGCAGAGATACAGGATATCCAGAACAACTGGATCTCTAATGGCATAGTAAGTAAGACAGAGATCTCCCCTCAATAATCTATAAGTCACTGAATAAAGGAAAAGAGCTTTCAGACTCTCTTTTTTAGCTGAGGGATTGTGATATTTTTGGTTAGAAACCTTTAGTGTCTTTCTAATTGTTTGATACCTTCAGTGCCATATAAACCAAAGGGGCCACTGTAGTTGATAATTGGCTTGATCAATGCTAAGTATGAGGGAGTGAATACTTCTTTAGAACTTGATGATTTTTGTTTTCATGTGTTATTTTCAAAAATTATGGTAATGTTGCTGGGGCCAAACAGTAACAGATTTGCTTTACCGACATTTAATAATAGCTTTGAATAAGTAAGCCAGTGTTTTAGAAGTTGGAAGTTTTCTATTCGGGAAATATAGTTCATATTAATAACAGACTCCCTGGATCAGTAACCTTGCATGTTTGTTTCTTAACCCCCAATATTTTTCACCTTTTTATTTTGATTATTTTGAACATGTTGTATCAGTACTCTTGGAATAACAAGAATGTGCAATATACAAATTGTCTTAAAATCATCAACATTCTTGGATATCAGGATATTATTGTGTTTTGAGCAAATCAAAACAATCAGACTGAACTACTCCACTGTTAGAAGCACTCACTACCAATCTGAGGTTTCAACTTTATACTTTATTGCAATGCTCCTTTCCTTTGAACAATTCCCTATCCATTTAAGCAATTTGTAATCTCCTAGCAGCACCCAAATATCCTAACATATTAAATTAAATACAAATTTCTTGTCTGTAATGTAAAAAATGTCAAACCTACTGCAAAATGAGAGTGTCTGTGTAACCTGGTATATATTACCAGTTTCCTGGAGTTGACCATCACCTGAAACATGCATGCCATCTTGTGTACCTTTCACCATTATAAAGTCCTCCAATTTTTCAGTCACCTGTTTTTCAAATGTGTGAGGATAAGAATCACAGTTTTAATTCCAGTACAGTAGACTGTTATGCCAGTGTGTGTATATATATTTTCCAAATAACGAAGATCCACGACCAGCAAAGCAAGAACAGCAATAAAATGATGTGTGAAAAACGGAGTCCTTTATTTAAAATAATCCACAAACAAACGTATCACAAGCACTTTCGCTCAGGTAATCCTGAACTTTCTCAAGTAATGCCATTCAATTACTAAACACACCTTATATATTGTGACAATCATATAATTAATTGAAAGTACCTGCTGTTATTTAAACTTTTAAAAGACCCTTGCATATTTGAATATAAATAAAATGTGTTAAAAAACGGATTTATGTCAAGAAAAAGAGTGCTTCCTAAGCTGGAAATTAAACCATGTTAAATGTTGTATTTATAAGTTAATAGCCCTTGTTTTATAATAAAATCTATGTTAAAATTATTTAAAAATACACAAACTTTTAAAAGGTCTATGTATCTAAATAACTTAAAAATATATATCCTTAATGTGATGTAAACCCCTCTTTCTTTCATTTACAAGTAGGGACTTTTGTTCTCTGTTACTATTCAAAAACATCCATAAACAATTTCTTAATCTAAAAAATCGCTAAATAGGAGCTGGGAACCGAGGATAAAAAATTGTTGATGCGTATGTCCCTATCTAGATGTTACAACTAAATGAATAAACAACAAATAATAATGAATAAAAAACATGTATTCATTAAAGAAAAGTAGAGTGACCCTTTAATAGTATATGATGACTATAGCCGTGCCCTTCTTAGCTTCAGCACTGGTTTAATACTGATGATCCCGTTGAGCCCAGGTGATCTTCCTGCGTCCAACCTTAACTGCCATAGTAACTCGCGGTACTCAAGTGTGGATTCCCAGTCACCACCCCTGATGTCTGGCTCAACTTGTTCTAATACAACAAATTTAATGTTGGACCCTGAACAAAGAAGGGAATGCTTATAGAAGGCATTTGTTTCTTTCTTTTTAGCCATGTCATAAAAATGTTCATAAATCCGTTTTCTGAACTCCCTTTCGGTTTTCCCCACATAAAAACTTTGACATGTGGTGCAAATACCAAGGTACACCACTCCTTTGGTGGCACAGGTATAAAAACCTGCTGGGTGTACCCTAAACCTCCTAGATGGAATATATACGGATTCAGCATTCATTATGGCATGGCATTGACTACAAGTACCACATTTGTAAGTGCCTATCCTTGGTTGCCTCACCTTCCTTTTGTTATCTTGTTTCCTTTCAAAAATCTCTTTAAAATTAACACCCCTTTTCCTAACAAAACTGGGTCTAGAAGGTAAGAGGTAATTAATGAATACATGTTTTTTATTCATTATTATTTGTTGTTTATTCATTTAGTTGTAACATCTAGATAGGGACATATGCATCAACAATTTTTTATCCTCGGTTCCCAGCTCCTATTTAGTGATTTTTTAGATTAAGAAATTGTTTATGGATGTTTTTGAATAGTAACAGAGAACAAAAGTCCCTACTTGTAAATGAAAGAAAGAGGGGTTTACATCACATTAAGGACACATATTTTTAAGTTATTTAGATACATAGACCTTTTAAAAGTTTGTGTATTTTTAAATAATTTTAACATAGATTTTATTATAAAACAATGGCTATTAACTTATAAATACAACATTTAACATGGTTTAATTTCCAGCTTAGGAAGCACTTTTTTTCTTGACATAAATTAGTTTTTTAACACATTTTATTTATATTCAAATATGCAAGGGTCTTTTAAAAGTTTAATTAACAGCAGGTACTTTCAATTAATTATATGATTGTCACAATATATAAGGTGTGTTTAGTAATTGAATGGCATTACTTGAGAAAGCTCAGGATTACCTGAGCGAAAGCGCTTGTGATACGTTTGTTTGTGGATTATTTTAAATAAAGGACTCCGTTTTTCACACATCATTTTATTGCTGTTCTTGCTTTGCTGGTCGTGGATCTTCGTTATTTGGCTTACAGACTTTTTTTGGTATATATATTTTCCAGACAGATCACTCACATTCTTACCTGTGCTACATATAAGCAGCATGCTGGAGAAAGGAACTGTGTGTGATACTTAACAAAGGCGTCTCCCATATGCTGGACAATTGTAGAGTGCCCTAATCCCCTTCCCAGTCAGGTCATTTATCCTTTCAAGGACAATTGCATCCGACTTCTGACAACACTTCCATGCAGCGTGATGTGATAGAACTACTGTGCATTTGCACTTGGTCCTGCCCAGCTATAGAACTAAGCAGGCAGCTTACCTCCCTTTTCCTCCTACCCCTAAATATTTCCTCCAGAGAATGGATTCCTTAGTGAAGAAGATTTCCTCTGCTCATATGATCTCATAGTACTCTGTGTCTGGTGATAATAGAGGAGCCTTGGAGAGATGCTGCAATAAGAATACACCTCTGTTTTACTACCCTCACATCCCCCACCCCCTTCCCCTTCTCTAAGTTAGCAGTGGTAACACTTGTGATGTCCTGCATGGGAAAGAATATCTCTCATATCCTGGCCAGTTGTGTTGGACATTAGCAACTTTGCATTTCAAGCAAGACCATTTCCTACTTCAACAGAGCCACAACACTGTGCCACTTCCTCTATCTCTAAAGGTTAATCTTAACTGTTGTAAATATTATTTTTATAGTTCTTACTAGCTAAAATTCACTCTGTTGACATAGAACATACTTTGGCATTCACATTGGTCAGAGACATGCATACATATGCTTACCTCTATTAAATACTGTCCTGCAGTGGCCAGATGTGTGTACTGTGCACAACCACCTGTGCTCCCTACCAGAAACTGCTAGTCTGTAGCCAGTTAACAGCACTCCACCCCCCCCCCCCACAAAGTTAGTAATGTCAACATTGTTCACTGAATTAACTGTATTATACCTTCCTATTCAGCCTTCAGGTAGTCAGACTTCTTACTGCTGACAACATATTCCAAATCGCAATACAAGTGCACTAGCAAAATGATTGTGATATGAGTATGCCAGGGCACACTATGTTCCACAAACAAGAGGTAGAGAAAATTAGAAACTGTCTATCTGTATAGTTACTTGACTATATTGCTCAAGGAAAGTAAGAGACTGAGACAGAGCATTAAAGTAGGTGTGGTGAACGGACCTCTACCTTTCAATCTGCACACAATGAAAACAGGTAGAAAGACCCTTGAAAAGTTGGTATATTCAGCCAAAAATGTGGACATGTAATTAGCATAAAATCTAAATACAAAATACTGCATAACTCTTACTGCTGCCATCACAAATGTGAGTTATTACTCAGAAACTCATTTAAAAAACTGACTGACAAAACATGGAAAATGCAGGCACATTGTCAGAGACAGTGTAAAATCTACAGACTTTAATGAACTGCACTGCAAACTTCTATCACCCAATGTCAAATATTTTTGCTTCTGAAGAAGGGCAATATAAGATATGTGTCCTCTTTCTCTAAATTATTGGTGCCAGTGGTATGTTTGTCATGTAGTGTGGTTTCCTGTGTACTAGACAGCTTCGAAAATCACTGGTGATGAGGGGGATTCAGAAAATTGTGTGAAGGGGTAAATCAAGTCTGAAAAGGGGGACATACCTCCAAAAATAGGTACATCATGTGCTGGGGATAGATCAAGCCTGAAAATAGACACATTCCCCCAAAACAGGGACAGTTGAGAGGTCTGAAGTGACCCCCCCAACATAGTGGGAAATACTGACCATATGTGTGAGACAATGAACCACGAAACAGCATTAAAAAAAAAAGATACTGCTAGTTGAAGAGTCCACCTTGTCAGCTATGAGCAGGGTTATTGACACTGAAACTGCAATAAGAAATATTCTTTAGGTTCTTCAGGGGGAGAAATATCAAACAACTTGTGGCACAACAAAGCTATGTAAGTGCATCACATAATCTAGCATTCATTTGCAATGAAAGGGTGCTTACTGCAAAACTCAGAGCAAACATTTATTATCTAGCAATCGCAGTTCAACATGAGGCAGTAAAAAACTCTAGCCACATAAAGCCCTGTGTCAAGGATATGCTGGAAAATATGTTAAATAATGGGAAAATGATGTGGGAGACCAAAAGGAACTGTTTAAAGGCTGCTGTTTATGAACGCGTTTGCATTTGACAGATATGTATACTAAAGTCAACAGTGCTGGAAGGTTCTGAAAGGTGATTGGGCTATATAGCTGCATGCCGATACTTAGTTGTCATCCTGACTACCCACACCATGATTTGTTCTTTTTAAGCATGAAGCTATAAATGTATTAATTTATTATATTGGTTGACAATGGGTTGGCTAGTAGTTTATTGTATTTGTTAATATGCTGGCAGACTGGTCTAGACACCATTTTCATTCAAAACCAAAGTTACAAATGATATCTTTTTCAAAACTCTTTTTATTATTATTATTTTAAAATGATAGCTTATTATAGCACACACATATTTCATACTAAACTTAAAATATGAAACATAAAATAAGAACAAATATACTAAACTTTAATGATGAAATATAAAATAAGTACAACACACTCATACAAATGATAATGATGGTAGCAATTAGTAAGTAAAAAGTGAACACACTGACTAAAAATGTTATAAGTTAATAGCAATAGTCTATACAATATATATATTGCAACTAGTTCCAGATATTTGAAATTTACTATTACAAAAGTATAGATTAGCTGTGTTATTAATAACACAGAATCTGAAAATGTAATTTCCAGGTTGGTCTCCTGTCAATAATTTTTTTTTTATTTCATTTTTATCCAATACCTTGCGTGCATTTAGCTATTTTAAATCAGCAGCTGCAAACTTGGCAATATTTGTTTTCTTTAAATCAATCCATTGGGTTGTAATATAGTATCTGTATGAGTGCAGTTAACGGGACTGTAAAGATTAAATTATCTTTGTTAACTGTTGGAATGTTATAATTTAAAACTACATTCTGCTATGCCAGTTTTGTACATATTATTGTATTAGAAGTGAACATTTTATTATCAATTATTTGCCATAGAGTATACACAGAAGTATAATTCTGACATATGTACACTTCTACATTGGGATAACTATATGAAGAAAATATTGAAGAAATATGAATTGAAAAATATTTTTAGAGTAGGGCAGATAAGCATTATAATGAATCATAACTTCAATGTAAAACAAGGTATTTTTTCCAGGGATCTGAACAGAAATTAATATTATGTAGTTTACAGTTAGGCTTGTTCCTACAGGAGGAATAACATGTCCCACAGCAATTAAACAAGAAAAATCATACGATTAAGGTAAGAAAGTTAAGCTAGGTTCTGCTTATGATACAAATCTTGTTTATTTTAGTTTGCAAAGCATAAGGATAAAAATGCTGCAGTTATTATGTATCAAGATACATAGATCAGAGTAAAATGAAAATGCAGCGGTTATTATGTATCAAGATACATAGATCAGAGTAAAATGAAAATGCAGCAGTTATTATGTATCAAGATACATAGATCAGAGTAAAATGAAAATGCAGCAGTGTTACCAGTAGTTTTAGAAAGGTTCTTTTTACATTACACATAGCATGCTGAGTATAGCGAGGGGAGTCAGATCAAGGAACTACTGGATGCCCAGATACCCTAGGTTTGTAGATTATCTTCTGCATTGCCTTTTTTATTTTTAATGCAAAACTACATGCTGGCTTCTCCCATCCTTTTATTAGGCATTTTTCAAATATTTAAAAATAATGTTTTCACAAAAGTAGAGGCTTTTTAAGAGGATTTGGAAGTGATTATTATGCGGTGCTCACCAGCAGGACACAGAAAAGAAATCCAGTAAATGCAAAAGAAGGATTATTAAAAACATATTTGAAGTATTCTGAAACATTATTAACTGAGAGACTCATAATCTAGTCTGGCAGTAGCAATTATGCCCCACTCAGTGAGAAAAGAACCTGTCGGTATTTTCATAATGACAGCATTATGACTACAATGCACAGCGGTAATTGTCTTCACAGATATGTGTGCACATTTATAAAGAAGGATACTTTTATATAGCACTAAAAACTGAAACTGCATAGATGTTTTACAAATTAACTACTTGGACCACATAATGTAGAGTCTTCAGTGTTTTATAGCTTTAAGTCTTGAAATGCTTAAGACTTCCTCATGTATTTATGTTTAACCTGCTAGTTTTATCCCACAGATCCAAGAGCTCATCTTTGGGACTCCAACATTAAACTTGATGCAGCGAAACAACAGTTTCTGTACATATTTAGTTCTACACAGATAGTACAGCAAGATAACTATTGATTTCTACAGTCCATGTATTTCACCGTTTATGTCGTCTCTTCCTTCTTTAAAATTCTTCAGCAATGTTGGGTTTTTATTCCAGTGAAGGTGGTTCTTAAGTTCCATATCTGCAGCCCTCTCTTTGGTATGAAGTAGCTAAGCATGAAACATAAGCAAAGTATGGCATATTTGAATGTGGTAGGTAGATTTGTCAACTGACTTAAGAAGCAGTTTCTTAATTACACCACTCTGCCGTTGCTTAAATTTCATAGAATCCGTTTGCTCATTACATTCATTTAAAAAGCTAGCTGGAGAGTAGGCATATATAATTCAGTGCAATATTTAAAGCAACATTTGGAAAGCTTACTTGCCTCTACACAGTTATAGTGGTTCTATTATGAAACACCAACTTCCTGAAAGTCGACGGTTCAAAGGAATGAAAAAAATGCCGGAAAACCAAGAGGGCAAAAATCTACTTTTTTCTTGTTTTTTGCAGGGGCGAGAGTCCCCACCCACCCCCAAACTTATATATATCAACTCTGCAGCCACACCAACTTGAAGTAGGGAGAAATCTCCCTAATAAGTGAATCGTTGCCAGGGCGCAATTAGAAATCACTCTGGCAATTATTTCCTGTAGGGAAAATAATTCTGCCTTATGCCATTCATCTTTTTTCTGTGGGCTATTGATGCCCTGGGAATTTCTCCTCAAAACTATGTAGAGAAGCTGCTATAGCCAAGATCAGTAAACAACAGATATGTGCTTATTGCATCATTATAGTCTTTGAAAATAAATTTCCAATACTCAGGGATAGATGCAGTGTCATGAGCTGATTACATTGTGTCCTCAAACCATATGCCACGTGGTTGCCCCCTTGCTATTAGTGAATGAGTATTTGCAAATTGCTAACAATAATGAAGAGTTGGCACACTCATTGCTAACAAATGATATATATAACTATATACTTGCCTGACATGTTTATTATTTTTTATTTATTTAGATTTGTTTTCTGGGGTAGAGTGGTGATCCAAATGGACTATTTTCAGGCCAGCCCAGTGTTACAATACAAACAAGAATAAGACAACTACAAGAACTTACATAACAGAAATGTAGGTGCAATAATCAATTTTAGAGTGTAATGTACAGAATAAAATTAAAGATAAAGAAAATATAGATAATGGATTTACAATATTGAAATCATTGTAAGCAATATTTTATATAAGGTATTTATGATATTGCAATCATTGCAAGGGAGTGTGGATAATATCTAGTAGCTAAGGCCAGCTGGAGGGACTGTCCGCCCATAGACAATGAAGAGACAGTGTTATCTCTTTAGATCTGGATGAAGGTTTTCATGGAATCATACGAAGTTTAAGGTTACTAAGTCTTGTGACCATTGCACCTTGTCAGTTCCCACCACAAACTGTACCTCCCTTTCAAGGAGGACTAGATCAGTCAAACATCAGGTGAATTTATGAAAACCCATCTAATTATCCATGTCCCACTTGAAGGAAGATAGTGTATCACACTGCTTTACCTGCACAGAATGCTATTCTAAGAAGTGAGGGAACCGCCAAGTAATGAATGTCTCTCTGCCTTGTTTTATTGATTTGTGGAAGCCAGTTTAGCTCCATTGTTGTATAGTTTAATTTGTATAGATACAAGTGATTCTGGACTACATGGTCCCTGACTGCTTGGAAAGCAATGTATAGATATCCTCGGAAGGGCATATAAGGCTCAGAAAAGAGCAATAGCACTTCTAGTCTTTTCTGGTAGCTAAGGAATGTTAAAATTCATGGGTTCATAGGTTCATAGGAGGTTACTAGGCTAATGGTCCTAGGGTCTTTACAAGCCTAGCCATGTAAAAAACCCATGTGCCCTAATTGACCATAGTTAGATGATTGTTGTTAGTAGAGCGAGTCTATGATCAGCACTGACTACCTCTGTCCATGAGGGACATTGCTGCCACCCCTGAGGTGAATTTATAGTCATCCATCTGATTGTCAAGGTTGCATTTAAATAGGCTCATTGAGGAGCTCTGCTTCAAGTGAAGTGGGAGCTTATTCCAGAGGAGTGGGAATCACTGGGAGATATATCTTTCTCTCCAACATGTTTTGTTAATATCGTATGCTAATTTGAGATCCCAAGAGTAAGTGACTCTTGTCCCATTTGATTTGCTGATGTGCAGCATTTCAATTAGAACAGAGTCAGTGACTGCTCTGTAGGCTAGGCATAGGTCGCCTCTCAGCAGTCTGTATGATACAGAGTATAGTGATGGGGCTTTCAGTCTTTTCATGTAAGTCACATTTTGGAGGCCCAGGATTCTCTTGGTTAGAAATCTCTGTGGTGTCTCCAGTTGCTGCAGGTGTCTAGTGAGATACATACAGACGGGAGCATTCTACTCAATTAGTGGTCTGATAAGGGTCAAGCTTAGTGGAGTTATAACCTCCTTAGTCTTGGATGTGGTGCCCTTATTTATGAGATGTGCAATGTAGAATGCTTTCCTTACCACTATAGACACATGGTGATCAAAGTTTAGATTGCTGTCAACCTGTGTTCCCAAGTCTTTCACCACTGGGTTTAAGCTTAGAGAGGTGCTATCTAGATCATAATTCACCACTTCTTTGCCAAACGGGATAATGAGGCATTTTTTTGTATTTAGTTTTAGCCCATGACTTTGGCACCGATCATTTGTCTGCGTCAGTCCCTTCTGTAATATATTTATGTTTATGACTGCACCCAGTTTGCAGTCATCTGCAAACTTGGTAAGCCACAGGCCATCTACATGAACTTCAGAGAAATAGATTCTAAATAGTAGAGGGCTCAGCACAGTTCCTTGTGGTATCCCAGTAGTAACTGGTCTACTGGTGGAGGTGGATTCCCCAACTTTGACAATGTGCATTCTGTTTGTGAGCCAGTTGGCTACCCATCTAGTGATGAAGGGATCTATCCCCAGCTGGGTGCATTTCTCAATGATTCCCGAGTGGGGGATTGTATCAAAAGCCTTGGCTAATTTGTGGTAGGAAGTATGTACTGCTTTGCCCACATCCAGTATTTTGGTGACATTCTCAAATACGTCCTCCAGGTTTAATAAGCAAGATCTACCTATAAGGAAACCAAACTGGGTTGATCCAAGAATTTGAAGGTTGCATGTGTCTGTGTTGATAAGGTCCATGATGATTCTTTCCATGGTCTTGCAGAAAATGCTGGTTAGGCTTATGGGTTCGATATGTTTAAACACTGTGCCAAGTGGTTCTGCTAGGTTTTGTTTTAGATTGTTTAGTAAGCAATCTGGGATGTTATCTGGTCTCATAGAAGCTGTAGAGTGCGTATATGACCTGTTCTTTGGAGATGCTCAGTAGAGGACTGGTGTCAGGAATACTGTGAGGTATGGCTGGTGGAGAGGATGAAATTATTACCAAATCTGTCAGCTAGCAGGTTGGCAAGTTCTGCAGTTTCAGTGGTTCAGTCTGAGTGGTACCATCCACTAGAAATCTGGCACACAGCTGGGCATTATTCCCTTTTAGGTTTCAGATGCAGCTAAATAATGCCTTATGGTTGTCTTTAGCTAGGGATGCTAATTTAGTCTCGTAACTAGCCTTATAAACTTTACAAGATATCTGATTTGTTTGTTCAAGCTATGGAGAGTATTCTTCCTCTGTTGAGTAAATTCCCACTTGCTCTTAGGTATCAGTTTCTTTCTTTTGTTATATAACTTACTTATACTTACAGTCCACCAGGGTGGCTTGTTTTTTTTGGGGAGGACCTGTTTTTAGTCCTGTCAGGTACAGCTGAGTCAATGCATTTGTTTAAGTGGCTATGTGGAGCATTAGTGTACTCTTCTGTATAGGAGTCATTTTTGGCTGTGTTAGCAGGGGATTTGAAACTTTTTATACCATAGTGTAGTAGGCTATAGTTTGGTTTGAAGATATTTTTCAGGTTTTTTTTTTTTTTGCTCCTGTGGGGGTGTCAGGTCTGATCTTTACTTCAAACGAGATTGATTTATGGTCTGACCTTACCAGGGAGGGCAACACACAGGGAGTAGTGCAGTGGCCCCCATGTTGGTGAGCTCTAGGTCTAGGACATTTGAGTCTCTTGTGGGGGTGCCAAACAACTCTTCCATAGCATTTGAATTAACAAAATCCAGGAACCTCAGAGCAATCAGGTTTGTACTCATGTAAGTCACCCAGTCAATAGAAGGATCGTTAATATCTCCCATGACCAAGGTGTTTGGCTGTATACTGAGCAACTTCAGTAAGTCCAGGTAGGCGATGCACTTCTCCTGGGTCATGGTGGGGGACCTGTAGCTAGCGATGATGTGATAGGATATTTTGGCCATAGTTATTTGGGCCTGGAGTAGCTCAAGTGAGTCATACTATTTTATCAGTCTCGAGGTGTATTTGGATTTAATGAAGATGGATACACTTCCACCTTTGGTTCTTTCATGCTTGTTTTGAGGTCTGAATATGTGAAATGCATTGTAGCCTTGTACGGCCAAGGTGCTGTCTGTGGTCTTGAACTAAATCCCAGTGACTGCATGGACATCAGCATCTTCCAAGGCGAGGAGTGCTTCCAGGGAGTGCAGTTTACTGTTTAGGTATTAAACAACATGAACTTGAGGTTGTCTCTAGTGGATTTCTTTACAGTAGATGTTTTGTTGTTTTGGAACTGAGCCTGGACCCAGCTAAGGTTAGATAGCTTATGGAAAGGTTCTGCTAGGGTATATATAGCACAATTTAACAAATAGCCTGATATGTTATTTTCTGCCATGGAGAAAGTGTTCCAAGTCTTGGACAATACTTTCAGTGCATGCTCTTTTATGATGATGGGGTGGGGGGTTGAGAGATACAGAGAGCATAGAACTTTGGATTGTCATCTCAGAAGTGAAATTTGCACTAGATATATATGCAAGTATATTGGCAATGTCTACTGAGTCCAAGTAGTTTCGCCATTTTATATGAGTTATGTACATTGCTGAGCATTGTTTCTTAGTTTTCTGTAATAACTAAATAAGTATCTGTATTTGTTCTTTGCTTCAGATTCCTATCTGAGTTCATGGGCTGTTTTAGTAAATCTAATAGTGTTTTTTTTAACTCTTAGTCAAATCTCTAATATTTTATATGACTTGGGGGTCTTTAGATCTGTTGCATACTATAATGCTATTTTTCCTTTTATTACAGATTTATGCCAGTGAACCAATAGGGTGATCTGCTTTTAAATTTCCCATAGCCTTTGCATCTGGATGGGACTGTCAATCGTATGCACATATTTGTGGGGGTGTAATAGTACTTTGGGAATCTATGTGTTGAGGTGATATCTTGGGTGTTATAAGTACATTTTGAGATTTCACCATAGAGTTAGAGGAGAGTTGTATGCCTGAAGTCATTGAACTCTGCTATATTGTTCTCAATGAGTTTTTATTTAATTTAATTATTCATCCTTTGTTGAAAAGGTTAGTCTCACTAGGCTATTAGCCTCTCTTTAGAAGAGATCTGAAGTGGTATTCATACTACTAGGGAAAATTTAGCCAGGTCATATGAGAACTTCTCTTCCTCTTTTCGATAGCTGCCATGGGATCTTTTAGAGCCACTTGAGCTACCACCAATTCAAGAAAATAAGGTCTTGGTTTAACATCTCATTCGGAGGACAACACAGTCAGAAGTGCAGCACCCCTTTTTTGTACTGCAATGTCAGGGATTGATCTAGCTGGTGTTGTAACAGAAAGCACAGTTTTCTGCAGCAAGGGTGAATGTGCTTGCTACCTGTTTCACCACTGACAATGCACTTTGAGTGAAATGTTACTAGCTAATGGTCTGACTTAATCAGAGAGAGAGAGAGAGAATTATTAGTGGAGTTGTTCATAGGTGTGTACTAGGCTAACAACCACTAGGGCCTTTTTAAGCATTGCCATGCATACCAAAAATGGCAAGTTCTGGTACCCTTGGTAAGAGATAGCAGGGACTTAGGATATGAAACATCTACAAATAGGGACCAAGAAGATGAGAGATTTACAGATTGCCTGTGTCTGTTAGCAATATAGGTGCTAACTTGAAGGAATTTCCTTTTCCCATCCAGTTGCCCAAGTTACACTTGAATTGGGCTAGAGAGGAAACCTGCTTCATATGGAAGGGGAGCCTGTTTCAGAGAAGGGAGTAGTCTCTGGGGTACATACCTGTCTCATAAGCAGGGCCTATTTATATTCCAGGCTAGGTTTAAATCTTTAGAATGGGTAAATCTCATGCTGTTTATTTTTCCACCTATGATAGAGATCCATCAGAGTGCAGTCCGAAGATGCTTTGTATGCCAGACATATATCTCTCTTCAACTGCCTGTAGGAGATAGACTACAAGAACAGGGCTTTGAGGTGGTCTGCACAGGACATGTTATTTGCACCCTGCATTTTTTTTGTGAGGACCCTTAGTGGGCATTCTAGCTGTTGGATGTGCCTGATTAGGTACATACCAAATGATGCATTGTACTCAATGATAGGTCTGATGAATGCTGAATACAGTGGAACAATGACCTCCTTGGACATAGATACCATGCCTGTGTTTATAGGTTGCACAGCACAGAGTGATTTCCTCACTGCTGTAAACATGTGATGGTTGAAGGCTAGATTACTGTCTAGGTGTATCCCCCAAGTCTCTGACTACTGAGTTGACTATTAGGGGTGTGTTATCAATATGGTAGTTACTATTTGTCTGTGTCAGCCTATGAGAACATTAGTGCAGTGGTGGATTCTATGACTGCTCCTAATTTGTAGTCATCTACAAATTTGGTCAGCCAGTGGCCCTTGACATTGGCCTTCACTTCAGACAAGTAGTTACCAAACATGAGTGGTCCCAGGACTGATCCCTGAGGGACTTAGTTGGTGTCTGGCCTCTTTGTAGAGATGGACTCCCCATTTCTAACTTCCTGTGTCCTGTCTGTAAGCCAGCTGGCTATCAACTGGGTGACATAAGGGTTTATACCTAACCTCCTGAGTTTAATGGCCATGTCAGATATTGTGTCAGATGTTTTGGCCAGGTCAAGGTAGGCAGTGTAAACCATTTTGCCCTCATCCATTGTTTTGGTGACCATCTCAAAGAGGATGAGTAGGCATGACCTGCCCTTGATAAAACCAAACTGGGTTTGGTTCAGTATCTGGAGGTTTCCTATGTCATTATTGATCATTTTCATGACTATTCTTTCCATGGCTTTGCATATGTGCATGATGATGCTATATTTGTAAGTACTGCATACCCTATGTTGAAGGTGTAGTTACTACAGTCAATTGTTGGGTATTTAAAGTCTCCCAGAATAGTGGAGTTTGTATTTATGGGAAATACGTCCATGATATTTAGGAATTTGACGTAGACCTCTGGGGTTATGGAAGGTGTTGTATAACAGGCAATAAACTGATAGTTGATTTTGTTTACTGTGATATGGAGTTTGATAACTTCCATTTTCATGTCTTTATGAATCTGCCTATGTTCTCTGACAAATACAGGTATGTTGCCACTGGGTCTAAAGGCATGGTAAATGCTAAACCCAAGCCTGGAGGAAATGTTTTCTGGGCATTTCAGCCATGTTTCAGTGATTACACCACTAAGAATGGTTGTCAAAGTGCAGGAGCTCTTCAAAAATGTGCAGCTTGTTGTTTAGATTTCTGGCATTGAGCAGAGCCACCTTAATTTGATCCTCTTGTGACATTGATAGGTTTGCGACTTTTGAATGTTCAGTAACTTACCTTTATCATTAAAGGGCACTATAGGGGCAGCAAGATCTTTAATGAGAGATGCAGACCATTCTTTGCAAAGCAAGTAGGACTGTCAACTATTTTGTTCCATGCTAACTCATACTAGATTCCTCTAGAATGACATCGTTTTTTTAGCCAGTTGTTGAAGCCAACCATCTTCTCTTTGCACCTAAGTAACATTCCCATGGTAGAGAGAATCTCACTCAGTATCTAGCTCTTACCTGTATTTGTGACATGCACAAAGCTCAGATATGTTTCTCTGCATCTCTCTCAGGGTTTTTCATTCCAAGTTATTCACCCCACATGTACAACTGCCATGTTGTAGTTATATTTGTCTAGTGTAGGGGTTCTGAGGGCCATGAGATGTCTGCGATCCTGGATACTGGAACAAAAGCTCACTGTTACCATGTTTTCCTCTGGCCTAGTGAATGGGGAATCTGTATGTCTCACTATGGAGTCACCAATCACTGAAACATTTTTTATTTTGTGGAGTGGTCTGGTGTAATAGAATTGAGGTCTTTGTCTCACAGTGACTGTTAAAGGTAAGATATTATGTGATGTCTGATTTTGATTTTTGCTGAGATTTAATCCTTACAGATATAGGAGGCTTAGCTAAGAATTTCTTTACAGCGTCATCATATGACATTATGTTATGTATCAGGTCTGAGCTCATGGTGTGAGGTCCATTAGTACAATGCTCACAGTCTGTGTTTGCTGGAAGAGTGAGGCCTCCATATTTCTAAACTATTGGCACCTCTCACAAATGCAGTTATTTGTGTTTAGCAAGAGTCCATTATCTATAAGTCAATTGCTACACTATTTTAGGATACCTAATGCTATGTGGCTGGCAATAGAGAGGAGACAAGAAGGCAGACCACTGTGAAATAAAATTTAATTTGATTTAAAGAGAGTTGCAGAGCTTAAGTAAAATATACATTTACTGTCTGTTTTGATAGTTATCAATCAAGGGGAGGATAGTGGAGTTTTATGTGACTTGTGGGTTGATACACTGGTCTGCAGGTGCAATGGTCCTGGGTTGGAAATAGGATGCAGGCAGTATACTTTTTCTTGGCTAGGCTTATAAGGCCTTCGGGCCAATAGTCTAGTATCATCCTATGTGAATGTCTAGGTAAAGATGTAACTTATGTTTATATGTGACTGTGCTAAACGCTATTCAGGAACCTTGTTTAACAGTAATGTTGAGCTTGTTTGTAATGGCTCTGGGCAAAGACATACAATGTGTCACTGTTACGGGCTGCTAAAAGCTACATTTAGGGGGATAGGTGCTTGGCTCTGTACCTTATACAGTTACAGGTAGCTTATTGCACCTGTACACAGTCTGAGCTTGTTTATTGAGAGTATTTGAGTGAGATGATTGTATTATGAAGTTACAACTGAAAGTGTCTACATCTGTGGAGAGTATGGTTCAAACCCACTGCACTAAGTCAGATACAGTAAGAAAATATCTGTTACATCTAGTACTGATGGCCTTCCTTGTTGAGTCCTATGACTGTAACAAAAAGGCTGCCTGGCAAGGAAGCATTGCAAACCAAAAGGACTTCAGCAATCGAGCTAATCAAGGGAAGGCCAAATAAGCACTGCTGGTAGCTACTCATAAAATTAATTGACTTGGCTGCAGCACAGGTCAGTGGGAGAACACTTACTGGCTCAAAAAAGCCAATTTCTTGCACCTGAAAGGGGCAAAAGGAAATTATGGCTACCCCTATTCCCATGATGCTAGATGAATCCCCATCCCTCCAGTACTGAATCAGCTGCTTATTGGAGAACCCGTACCACCTGGAGCAGCGCACCCCCTTTAAGAGTGGGGGACACCATCAATGCCCTAGTCACTGCCTCCTACAAGGAGCCATGAGAAGGACATATATAAGGATAGAGACAGCCATTCTAAGGAGAAAGGAGGGAAGAAAGGAAAGGTGACCCCAGTATGATGAGGTGATCACACACATTCCAATAGACTTTGGACAGGTGATGCACTTGCAGAAGACAGAGCAAGTAGGAAGGGAATGCCATCTTCAGGTAAATTCCCAAACTATAAGCTCAAAGGGCTGAACAGCTGGCAGCTACCTAAGTCTTTTAAAACTGGATTTCAGCCAAGTAATGAAAGGTTCACCATAAAGAAACAGGAATCTGTCCTCACCATGGGGAGAGGGGTTCCTAACCAGCTAGACTGAGTCTCTATCCTTTGCCCTCAATCAGGGGTGAAGAGAAAGTCTTATTCCAGCCACCATCTGGAAAACTTACCCATAAAAAGGTATGCAGAAGATCCAAGATGCCCACACTAACCTATCCAAGGATGTTCTATGTACTACACCATCTTTCAGGAGAACTACTATCACATGAAGATAAGAAGAAGACTTCCCCACAGCTTTCGACTCCATCTACAGCTTGAAGAACACATCAGATAAGGGCGCAGTATGGAAGCAAAGGGAAACACAACATTTCCATGGAAGAGGAGAGAGCAAGCCTCACCTAACCACCTTAAGCTATGAGTGAGCCATTTCACACTCCACAGCCCCCAGTGAAGCCAAGAGCAATAACTCCAAGTTTAAATGAAGGCACAGAATGACTAGGATTGGGAACTCCCAAGGTGGGACATAACCCACCAGAAACCTTCCTAGATGGCCTGTGCCTCAGTGAGAAGTGGAAGGGGTAGTCACAAATTCTCAAAAATAGGCAGGACGAATTCTAGGTTACCCTACCTCCTAAGACTTAACCATGACTCAGATGCAATGGTTGCTTTCCCACCAAGCGGTTGCTGGGGGGGGGGGGGGGAGGGGAGGCTGAGATGTCCTCTATCAGATTTTAGCCAATGAGTGAGAACTACAACAAATTTCCATGAAGGAAGAGAATGTCTTGCCAGGGTAGGGGTAGACATAAGCACTCTTCAACATGATAGCTGAGTTATAAGCCACCTTTCATGTGTTGGAAGAAATGACATAACAAACCAAAGTCCCACTGCAAAAAAGAGGACTTGAAGCATTTTTCACAAGCATCCATAGCTCATAGAGAGAGAACTCAGGCAATGCACCCCAACACCTCCATGCCTGCAACATGTGGAAAGATGCTCCATTTTCCAAGAATTTCTGCTGGCCACTCCAACCCTGGCACCAAAGAGTCAAAAATGGGAAGTGATAGCTCCTGCCTCAAAGAGAGGGAGAAAGGTTACACCAGTAGCAATATACCTTTCACCTAAAAAGACCAGACTACAACCACACCCAAGTAGACACGCCCAGATAAGGCTGGTCTCCCTTATGGAAGGTTCAGCCATCAAAAGAATTGAAGTGGTCTAGCCTAAAAAAGTATGTCACCTGGGCTAAAATCCAGAAGGTCTCCAAAGCCAAATGCTACACATTCTAAAAGGCTACCACCACATAACACAGAGGAATTACACTGGAAATACACATATAGGAATCCCAGGTTGGATAACCCATGGTTAGCCCCTTAAAGAAAGGATGCCGAGATGAAGGCTCTTCTCTACAAGACATGGACATTTGGCTAACATTTGAAATGGCTGTGAGGTTAAAAGTCTGGCTGAACAGAGACCAAGAAGGCTCTGATGAAGTTTTTATGAAAGTACTTAACCAGATTTTTATTTTAATTTCTGACTAATTCAAGTAATAACCCCTGCATCTTGGAACATGCTTTAATGGCATGGATGCTCCATTTTTGGTTTACCTGTTTATCACCAGCTTGAATACAGTTTGGTAGTTTGTTTTATTATACCTATTAGATAACAGTTTCAAAATGTAAAAAATCCTTCCAGAATGTCCATTGTTCCACATCAAGTTTTAATCTACAGACAAAGCCTAGTGAAAAACAAGAGTGGCTAATATAGCAGGAAATCAAGGAGTGGAGAATGAATCATCTCCAGGAGCTGCCATTTCTTTTCCTCTCTCTACCTGTGGATCTTGTATGGTTAGTGAGAGTGACTGAAAAATAAATGAATACTAAGCTAAACCAAAATAAGCTAAAGTAAAGCAATTGACTGCTGCAGCACTTTCAAAGGACATGCCTTTCCTCACCCCTTGTTAACCAGAGCTAAGGAGAGGCTGTGGTTAGCAAGCAGGAAAATAAAAATAAAAAACAAACAAACACCCCCCCCCAAAAGTAGTTACAAGGACATGTTGTGTGTGTGTGTGTGTGTGTGTGTGTGTGTGTGTGTGTGTGTGTGTGTGTGTGTGTGTGTGTGTGTGTGTGTGTGTGTGTGTGTGTGTGTGTGTGTGTGTGTGTGTGTGTGTGTGTGTGTGTGTGTGTGTGTGTGTGTGAGTGTGTGTGCGTGTGTCTCTCTCTCTCTCTCTCTCTCTCTCTATATATATATATATATATATATATATATATGGGTGAGTTTGTGAGTCTCTCCATTAGCCCTTGTTTGTGTGATATAGTATGTAGGTGACTTTCTATGTGACTGCGTAGCTGAGATTCTGTCCCTGGGATTCAGAAACATTTGTCACATTTTGGTAGGCAATTGTGCTTGACAAGCAGTGACTGGTAGTGCACATGAGATTCAGGGATGCATTGAGCCATGAGTGGTGGAGGTGTGAAGCATAGCTGCTCAAAGTAGTTGCTATTAGCAGCAGAATGAGATGGTAATGAGGAACAGTATTAAATGAGTAGTCCTGTGTATGCAAGAGCCATAGGTGGTTCTTCAACTGTCTCGAGTAGGTCTCTGATCTAGGCCCCAGCTCCTCAGCTGTTCATTTGAAGAGCAAAAAAAAAAAAATATCCTCTTCCTTATTCTATCACACCAAACCTGATCCCTGCAGCCTTTATTCTTCAATTGAAGAGCTAAAAAAAAGACTTTTCATCTTTTTTAAACTATAGCAAGCCAATTACTATATGTGTAGCAACTGTCTTGCTACAGCTTACCATACACAAAGTGCTGATGTGCTGAACTGTCTTTCTGTACCAACATTCAGAAATGCTGGTATAAAAAGAAGAAGAAACATGCAAGAGCTGCATTTCACAGTCACACCCCCTAACATCTCACACCGAGAGCATCTGACCCTTTCTCCCCTTGCTATGCTATATATGTATGCAAATAAGGCAGCACAAAATGGTATAGCAATTCAGAAATGCATAAAGACAAAGGATATAACTAAAAGCAGTTAAGGTATAGAAACAAAATTAGAGAAATGCTTTGGGTATTTTATTTGTCTCCAGTTGTTGCACCCAGTTTTAGAATGCAAACACCATTATTAAGTCTTCACAGGTGTATGGAAAGCCTAGCCATGCAACCCAAATGTGACATACAGATTTGATTTATATGGGGGGGTGATTTACTGACTGCCTCTATCCATCAGATACATAAGCACCAGACCAGGGGTGAATTTCTGACTGTAGACAATGCCAGAGTAGGGTACTCTATCAAATGCTTTAGCCAGATCTAGGTAGGCAGTATGCATCGCTTTCTCTCTTCCATTTCCTTAGTGACCTTTTCAAAGATGTCCACCAGGTTCAGTAAAAATGACCTTCTTTTAACAAAGTCAAACTGAGATAGAGCCAGTGTCTAGAGGTCTCCCATGTCGTTGTTGATAACTTCCATGATGATTCTTGCCATGGCATTACAAATAAGACTAGTCAGGCTAATGGATCAATAATTTCCAGGATCTGTTGAAGGTCCTCCTTTATGAAAGGGGATGACCATCACAGTCCTCCATTCTCATGGCACAAAGCTTGTTTTAAGACTATAGTTAAATATAAGGGTCCTGATAAATTGTATTTTAGACTGTTCAGGTGGCACCCTGGGATGTTTTCTCACCTGCTGATGTTGTGTTCTTGGCTTTAATGAGTGCAGCCAGTACATGCTCCCTAGCATACTTCTCAAACATCCAGATTTTTGCAGAATGTACAGATTCTTGCCTCATACTTTTGGTCTGTTCCTAGGCAGCGGCGGTGCAGCGGTTAGCGTTGCCGCCTCAAAGCAAGAGGCTCTCCCGATCGGTTCTTGGCTGGAGCACCTTCTGTGTAGAGTCTGCATGTCTTCCCTGTGGTCGAGTAATGCTAAAGACATGCAGGTAGGTGTAAGCGTGAATGGGTGTGCCTTCTTTGAAGGTTGGGCATCGGGCTGGCAACTTGGCTGTAAAAATCCACTGCCGATCATGAGCGGACCGGAGTTCTGCTGTGGCGACCCCTAACCGGGAAAAGCCGAAACAAAGACTTTTTGTCTGTTCCTCATAAAATTTCTGTTTTTCTGGCAAATCATCAATGACTGAAGCAACTATATAATGACATACATTTGAGTTTTGGACTTCATATCCTTCAGAAAAATGCATGCAAAACCAAAACCTGCTATTCCCGCAACGTTATAAGTTTATAAGGGCAATATTTAAAATCTATCCCTATTTCTGGGCCTTCATCTCCTCAATATTTTTGGCTTTGTCCAGATTTCTTGCATTAAAAAATTGAGAGGTATGCTCCTTTGTTATAGTTGTAGGGGGTTTGTTTGAGGGTATTTCTTGAAGTATGGTTGGGAATGATAGGGGATAAAGGTGGAACTGAATTTGTTCACTAACAGGTTCACTATATCGCCAGGCTAGGTGAATGTGGCAGCATTAACCACTAGTTTAACTGTGTGTTGCTCTTGAAATTTCTGGCATAGCTGAAGAAGGCCTTATGGTTAACTTTCACCTCAGAGGCTATTTTAATCTCAAAGTTAGATTTGTTTGACATAATTAGTCCTCTTAGTTGCTTATTTAGTTTGATGGGAGAGTCTTGAACTTTATGGAAATTACTTTTTCTGATTTTTGCCATATTTTTTTTTCTTTTTGTTGTACATCCTGTTTAATTTGGGATGCCACCAGGGCAGTTTGTAACTGCAGCTAGTTATGGACTTTCTTCTGGTAGGTAGATCTGACTCTATGTAGCAAATGACATAATTGTACAGAGTTTCTGAGAGCAATTCAGTGTGGGCTGCTATGTTCTCATGGTTTGGAAGGGCAATGAATTTTGACAAATCATCACTTAATGAAAAGTAGCTTGCCTTGGAATAGTTCCTAACTGTTACTGGCTGACTGGGATTACAGAGTTGATTTTGATTTTAAAGGAGACAGCTTTATGGTCAGACCTTGCCGGGGAGGATGAGACATTAAGGGGTGCAGCATTCTCACATATTTGTAACTTCGAGGTTTCATATGTTGGAGCTTCTAGTGGGTGTTTAAAATATTTTGTCAATGGTGTTTGTATTTACTAAGTCCAGGAAACTCTGTGCCAATAGATTTGAGGCCATTTAGGATACCCAGTCTATAGATGGGTAATTAAAGTTTCCCATGAGTAGGGTGCTAGGTTGGATGGTAAGTGTTTTCAGTAGATCCAAATATGTATTGTGAGCTTCTTGGAACATGGAGGGTGGCCTATACCTGGCTAAGACACAGTACAGGATTTTGTCTACAGAGATCTGCACAAGGAGGAACTGCAGCATGTCATCCTGTTTGAAAAACCTAGAGGTATGCTTGCTATTGATGTATATCAAGACACCTCCACCTTTAGACTTTGTCTGTGCAGCTACTGGTCTAAAGAAGTGGAAGGCACTAAACCATGTCTCGGTAAATGCACAGATGTTTATATTTTTGAGTGTGAGGAGGGCTTGGAGGGAGTGTAGTTTTTTTTTTTTTTGTCTCCTAGTATTCATCAGTAAAACCTTGTGGTTCAATTGAGTTGATTTTGCTATGTAGGTAGGCTTGTCAATTTGGCCTTGCCTAAAAAAGGGGGTCTACCTGAAAATGCCGAAAGTCCACAACACCGACAACGAGAACACCGACACTGGAAGATCGACAATGGAGAAGATCAAAAGTTGAGAATCCCGATGCTGAGAACTCTGACATGTTAAGGTAAGTGTGTGATAGGTGCGGACGCTAGGGTCAGGGTGTGGGTAAGGTAAGTGTGTGATAGTGATGGACGTTAGGGTAGGGTGTGGGTTAGGTAAGTGTGTGATAGTGACGGACTTTAGGTTTAGGGGCGGGTTAAGTGAGTTAGGGTTAGGGTGTGGGTAAGGTAAGTGTGTGATAGTGACAGATTTAAGGGTTAGGGGCGGATTAAGTGAGTTAGGGTTAGGGTGCGGGTAAGGTAAGTGTGCGATAGTGACGGACCTTAGGGTTAGGGTTTGGGTTAAGGTTAGTGCATAGATAGTTGTGTATGTAAGGTTTAGTGTAGGTTTGTAAGGTTTTTGGTGTGCTTGTGTTGTATGTGTGTTTTTCGGGAAAGGTATTTGTTTTGTTGATGTGCTTGTGTTGTGTGTGTGTTTTTCGGGAAAGGTATTTGTTTTGTTGATTGTCGGGATTGTGGTTTGTCGGGCATGTGAAGTTTCGTGTTTTTGAACTTTTGTTTTTTTCGTGTCGGTTATTTCATTGTCGGTGTTTTGGCATGTCGGTGTTATCAGGTAGACCCAAAAAAGGTACTATGGGAGTGGATAACATTTTAGCCAGTATTTGAAAGCCTGGAGCAGACAGTTACAGACCATCCTTGGCAAAGCAGTGTGATCTGTTAACCAAGCCTTTTAGTTTAAGCACTTGGGCTTCAGACCAGTTGTTTTACATTAAGAAGGTTTGTGGTCTGCACTGTTGTGGCAGGACAGGTAGCTTACATCCTTCTAAGTTGGGAACTGCTGATTGAAGGCTCAGTGTCTGTTATTCTAAAAGTGTATTAGTTCTGGTTTAAGCACTTGGGCTTCAGGCCAGTTATTTTACATTAAGAAGGTTCATGGTCTTAACTCTTGTGGGAGGAGAGGCTGGACTCTGCCCTTCTGAGCTGGGAATTTCTGGTTAAAGGCTTATAGTGCCTGCATATTTGAACTGTTTCTTACTGAAACTGGTGCACCTTGTTTGCTGTAGCATAGACTAGATCCAGGCCTGCTGAATCTAGCTTTGTATAACTTGAGCACTAATCCAGGCCTTCTTTTTTGGAGAAGGTTCCCCTGAACCCCAGTGGCAGGAGTGTGCAGTTAGAACTTTGCTGATTGAAGACTACAGGAACAGGGCTCACTTTTGAGATTTTTTTACTGGTTAATTGGGTAATTTGTTTAAAAGCCTTTTCTGATTGCTTGTAGTCATCTAAAGCTGTTTTAAGTGTATTTTTTTATTGTTTGTAGTCGTTTAAAGCTGTTTTAAGTGTATTTTTTACTGTTTTTGCCTTATCTTTAAAAAAAATGTGTTCCTTGTTTACCACCTTTCTAGGCTAATATAGTCCAGTTTTCAGGCTAGTGCTGAATTCAGGGCTGTGTTACAATTTTCTGAGTTGCCCATACCTTACTTGGATAGAGGGAGGTTTCTCTGTTCACCTGTGAGAGAGGGAGCTTTGAGCAGCCATCTGTCCCTGGAGGAGTGGTTCCAGCCCAGAAGTTAGTAGTTTATAGGCCATTTTGGGCTAATTTCTCTCTCTTTCATTTCCCTGCTGTAAAAACCGTGTTTGCATGGTTTTGCACGTCCGGGCAGCATCGGTTAGCTAGGGCTAAATTTATCCTGGCTCCACCAAGTTTCCTCTTCAGTTTTTCCCTTGAAAGTAGGCTAACTTTCAACCTAAGCACTTAAAAAGCATCCTACAGTCCAGCAGTTGCTCAGACCTAATAGCAAGCATTAATATACCCCGACACTTGATTGCCCAGCAGGGCAAGGCTCATTATTCACCCCTCACCAATCAAGCGACTAAGCAGCTCACCCTACTATTCAGGCATGACCAAAGGGCAATTTCAGGTATACTCTCCAGTCCAGCTGGTGAACCTGGGTATCCTAAGGCAATGTTACAACTGCCTCATGTACACAGACAACCCTCTCCTCCTACCACAAAACATTAACATATACAAGAGGTGCAATTATATAGCTAAATTGGAGGCCTAGCTCTCTCCACCCAAGACTGGAACAGGCAGTCATGAGGAGAAGGTTAACACTTGCACCACACCTCCAGCCTCACATAGACATACAAAACCAGCACTGGCAAAAAATACACATAAATACATGAAATCATACTCGGAGGCTCTAAATAAAAACTTGCAAAAGCATCACAGACCTCCAAAGCAGACACCTAAAAAACCTGCACCTCCCATCACAAACCAGACAACACATAAAACCCAAAATCAGTGTGCTGCACAATCACAGCCCTTAAGATGAAATAACATACCTAACACACTAGTAATAGGTGACTTTATAGTCAGGCACACTGACGTCCCACTCACTTGGCTGGACAAGGAAAAGGTTACTGTTAGCTGCCTGATGGGAGCCAGAATCCACCACATAACACAAGCACTCACGTCACTCCAGAACAAGTACACATACGACGTCATTGTTCATGTTGGTGTGAATGACCTGAGACGTACTTCCCTGGACTACATGAAAAGAGACATGAAAGAGCTCTCTGATCATGTAGCCCAGGCAGGTATGACCCTGACCCTGAGTGGCATCCTGCCCTCACCAAGAATGATACCGCAGTATAAAGAAAAAATGATCAATTTCAACAATTGGCTAAGCTTCTGGTGTGATTCAAAGGGGATCCAGTGTCTGTCAGCCTGGGACAACATGCTCGACAAACCTCATTGCTTCGCAAGAGATGGCTTGCACCTGTCACCCCTAGGCTGGCTTTTGAATACTGGCCAAGGCTCTTGCTGCCCCCATAGTGCCTTTTTTAGGTAAGGCTCAAAAGTCAAACCCACCTCCGTAAACAGCACAAATAATAAAATGAGGGTTATGCTACTCAACGCCAGGAGTTTAAATCTCAAAAAGCACACACTCGAAGCACTCCTCAGTAAGGAGAACGTCGACATCTGTGCAGTAACTGAAACCTGGTTCAAGGCTCCACAGAGCACCCCAGCACTACCGGGCTAAAACTCATACCACACATTTTGGCCACAGAACATGGACTGAAACACAAAAGGAGGGGGTGTATCCATATTCATCAAGTAAACTACACCTCCAGGTTAGTGGCGCAGCATGATACCTCCGAGATCATCCATGTGCAACTAACATCAGGCAAATCTGAAATGCAAATTGTGGCCTGCTACAGATCACCCTCCATGACCCAGGACCACCACTCCTCCTTTCTGGAGACATTGGGAAACATGAAGGTCTTACCGAACACCCTGATATTGGGCAACTTCAATTACCATACCATTAACTGGGAAAACTACTCAAGTGCAAACTCCCAGGTCCATTGCTTCCTGGAATTTATCAACTCAAATGCCCTGGATCAGCTGGTAAATTCAGCTACCAGAGGTGAAAACATATTGGACCTGGTCATCACCAATATGGGCGACAGGTGTTCCACACCGGAGGTCAACCCATCACTGGTTAAATCAGACCATAAACTAATCACTCTGGATGTCCACACCACACCACCACCTCCAACCAAGGAAACCACAGTGAAAAACTTTTCTATAGCAAACTTCACCTTACTTAAGACAGAGGTGGTAAGTTTCTCAGCCCGCACCCTAAAGGATAAGAGTGTCCAAGATGCAGAAACCTTTACAAATGCACTCTATGAGCACCTACAAGGATGCATGGATCGTGCCATCCCTAGCAAAACCAAGAGTCACTCCCCTAAGAGAAGGAAACCAGTCTGGTGGACCCCTTCCATAAACAGGCTATACAATAGATTCTAGAAGAAGGAAACTAGTTCAGAAAAAAAGCAAATCCCAAGAAGGAAAGACATCCCTGATCAGTATCAGTAAGGTAAGGTCCCTCATAAAATCCTCCAAGGCTAACTTTGAAAGAAAAATAGTCAAGGATTCAAAAGATAACCACAAAGCCTTCTTTAGCTATGTCAAGAATCTAAGTGGCAACTCACAGATATGCTCTGAGCTAGTGCAAAATAGCACAAAATATACTGAACCCACTGATATTGCCAACATCCTGGCAGAAAGATTAAGTGCAAACTTCACCCCCCTCTCACCCCCAAAAGGGCCCACAACAATACTGGAAAAGTGTAGTGTCCCGGAAATCACAGATGCACAGGTGAAAACAGCCCTTTCAAAAGCAAAAAGCACAGCGGCAATGGGGCCAGATGGTGTCCCAGGCCGACTCTTGCACGAACTACAGAACAAACTAACCCCCCACCTAAACACACTGTTCAACCTCAGCCTCTCAACAGGCTACATGCCCATAGAATGGTGCACAGCAACGGTTATTCTGCTCCACAAAGGAGGGGCCACAACTGACCCTGGTAACTATCGCCTCATAAGCCTGACTAGCCTGGTCTGCAAGGCTATGGAGTGCATCATCATGGAACTCATTAACAAAGACATTGGGAACCTCCAAACACTTGACCTGACCCAGTTCAGCTTTGTTAAGGGCAGATCATGCCTACTAAACCTGGTTGACTTCTTCGAGACAGTCACCAAGGCCATAGATGAGGGGAAGGTAGTTCACACAGCCTACCTTGACCTCTCCAAAGCTTTTGACACCATTCCCCATTCGGGAATTATAGCAAAACTCATCAGCCTGAACATAAACCCCTACATCAAGAGATGGGTTGCCAACTGGCTTACAGACAGAACTCACATGGTAAGGAGAGTGGGCTCCAGGTCCATCTCTAAACCAGTCACAACTGGTGTCCCACAAGGCTCGGTCCTGGGACCCCTAGTGTTTGGCATATACTTCTCAGAAGTACATGCAAACACAGGAGGACTATGGCTAACCAAGTTCGTCGATGGCTGCAAACTGGGACCCATAATTGACTCTATGGCTGACACGGACATTCTCCAAAAGGGCCTTACTGAGACGGACAACTGGTGTCAATGGCATGGTCTCAAGCTAAATGCAAAAAAATGCATAGTCATCCCGTTTGGGAAAAACAAAACACCCATGAATTACCACATAGGTGGCAGCCCCCTTAATACAGAAGAGGTAATAAGAGATCTGGGGACCCAGGTAGATAGTAATCTCTCCTTTGACAATCATATTGCCAAAGTAGTTAGGAAATCCTTCTATGTAGCCCATCTAATTACTAAAGGGTTCGCATCTAGAATTAAAGAGGTTATAGTGCCCCTCTACTCGTCACTCATCAGACCCATCATAGAGTACAATGGCCCATTTGGGATGTACCTCACAAGACACTTCCAACAGGTGGAAAGACCACAAAAGTACCTCACCAAGAGAATTACTGGCCTCAAACATATGTCCTATGCAGCCCAACTGGAAAAACTCCAGCTGTACTCAGTCACATATCGCTTACTCCGAGGTGATCTCTGCCTGACTTACAAAGCCATGTCCAACTCAGAATTGATGGACATGCTCCACGTAAAGAAATCCAAGTCACTGCGATCCACTCACTCTAGTGAGCTAAACCTTGCCACAACAATAAATAGAACATGCTGGAGGGATAGATTCCGGTCACAGAGACTCCCCATGCTTTGGAACAAAATTCCTAACTACATTAGGCAGAGCCCCTCACTAACACTCTTCAAGAGAAACCTTGACAAGTGGATGGGTAACAGAAAATACACCCCTGGGATCACTTCATTGGCTCTTCTTGACAGAGGCTCAGTTAATTAATCAATGGGGCGGCGAAAGCTGACACACTCTGGCTAGGCTTATAAATGCCCTCGGGCAGATAGCCTAGTACCTAACTATGAACCTATGATTTCCCAAGTTGACAAATATTGTATCTCTTTAGAATGACACCAGAAAGACAACCAATTCTTAAAATCAATCACCTTTTGTTCATAGTGAGGCATTATTTTCGGTGATGGTAATATGCTGCTCAATAGGAACTTCCTCACATCATTTCTTACAGTGCTGACAGTATTTTGGTTTATAAACCATAGGGTGCTTTGACTGTGGTAAAGCAGGGATAGGCCAGTATTGTTATTTAAATCCAGCACCATAGATAGCTTAGGATGATTTAAGTGGTGGTGCACTCTCTCCAGACTTTTGTTTGAACATCATTGGGGCAGCTAATTCTGGGGAAAGGTGGCATCCTTGTCATCTGTGTGCACCAGTATGCACAGCCATGTGATAATCAATCACCCTTCCCTATTTAGCTTGTGGCAGACATTGATGTCTGGGATAGAATGGGTGATATACTGCCCTGACTGTGTGTTTCTGCACCAACTTGTCCTTTGTGTGTTTTTTGTGTATGTGTCTTGGGTGGTGTCTATAGGCACAGAGACTGTGCCAGCTGTTTGGGTAGGGGATCTACTCTGCATACTCCATGTCCACCACTGACACTGTACTTCCTGACCATGCCAGCTGTTCACTGCCACCACAGTCAGAGTCAGTTCTCTCTCCATCATTAGGCAGTGAAAGTTCCATAGTGGTAGAGCTGGATATAGCATCACCACTGAGGACACCAAAGCATAAGACCCAGTATAAGTATGACCCATCACCTTTACTTTACACCCAGTGCAGAATAAATAGTCATGGAATACAGTAGCAATAATGGGTAACATAACCTTACCTTGTGTAGGTGCCCATGTAGCTTGTATCCCTGATGTAGCTAAGGTACAGAAAACACACAATGTTAGGATCATGTTCAGTGCTAAAGGAATCAAACAAAATCATTCATGTCTTAATAGGGGAAGTGCACTACACATTGGGGGCATCTCCATTTAATACTCTAGGGACATGTTGCAGCTTAGCCCCATGGTTTAAGACCTCACTATGGGTCTGATCCTCTATGCAGGGATTCCAGAAACCTCTCCATTTGCATGAATGGTGGTTCTACCAATGGCCCATCTCCAGTTACTCTACCTTCCTATGTAAGGTGAAGAGCACTTTCTTCTACATCACAAATAATGTTGGTAACTCTGTGAATGACCTCCTCATAGTTGTGTCCCTGGATATCAACAGCATTAATATCAATGACAATATCCCACCAAGTATGGTCACTCCAGGATCAGTCAGTAGTCTCCTGCCCAAGCATCCATTGGCTGTGTAGACAGAAGTAATGCACCAAGACTTCATGTATGCCATAACCTAATGAGTATGGGAAAACATGCTCTTTTTTTGCTTTTCCTTTGTCAAGCATGATGCTGAGTGAAGAAAGAATATACCATTTCGCTATGCCACTAAGGTCTGCTTCTCAGAGTAGACTATCTACACTTCCCCATTTATCCTATACAGTTGATTGGAAAGTACTACTTGGCACAGGCCAGCATCTCATACCCATCCCAGACAATTAACCCCAAGCACGCCCAACCATAACTCATCTTTCATACTAAAAATGCAGATTACAGTGGAACATGTAACATGCACGTTTCCTTAGGTAACCTCTAGCTGTATGCCCACCACCATCCCCATCTACACAGTTACAGCTACCTACAGGCATAATACAGACATCAAGTGAAGCTGTAGCAGCATAAATTCACAATGACGATGTTAACTGAAGATGTGGCACTATAATGTCACAATGAGGATGTTAAGTGAAGCTGTAGCACTATGTCAGAATGAGGATGTTAACTGAAGGTGTAGCAATATAATGTCAGAATGAGGATGTTAACTGAAGCTGTAGCACTATGATGTCAGAATGAGGATGTTAACTGAAGCTGTAGCAATATGATGTCACAATGAGGATGTTAACTGAAGCTGTAGCAGGAAACAGTAACAATGAAGATGTTAACTGAAGCTGTAGCTGTATAATATCACAATGAGGATGTGAACTGAAGATGTAGCAATATAATGTCACACTGAGGATGTGAACTGAAGATATAGCAGGATACAATCACAATGAGGATGTTAACTGAAGCTGTAGCCATATAATGTCACACTGAGGATGTGAACTGAAGATGTAGCAGGATACAGTCACAATGAGACTGCTATCTGAAGCTATATCAGTACAAAGTCACAATGAGGAGGTTAACTGAAGCTGTAGCTGTATAATGTCACAATGAGAATGCTAACTGAAGCTGTAGCTGTATACTGTCACAACGAGGATATTAACTAAAGCTGTAGCACAATGTCACAATGAGGATGTTAACTGAAGCTGTAGCAGGATACAGTCACAATGAAGATGTTAACTGAAGCTGTAGCAGGATACAGTCACAATGAAGATGTTAACTGAAGCTGTAGCTATATAATGTCACACTGAGGATGTAAACTGAAGATGTAGCAGGATACAGTCACAATGAGAATGCTAACTGAAGCTGTAGCTGTATACTGTCACAACAAGGATATTAACTAAAGCTGTAGCACTATGATGTCAGAATGAGGATGTTAACTGAAGGTGTAGCATTATAATGTCACAATGAGGATGTTAACTGAAGCTGTAGCAGGATACAGTCACAATGAAGATGTTAACTGAAGCTGTAGTTGTATAATATCAGAATGAGGATGTTAACTGAAGCTGTAGCCATATAATGTCACACTGAGGATGTAAACTGAAGATGAAGCCATATGATGTCACACTGAGGATGTGAACTGAAGATGTAGCAGGATACAGTCACAATGAGAATGCTAACTGAATCTGTAGAAGTACAAAGTCACAATGAGGATGTTAACTGAAACTGTAGCAGTACAATGTCACAATGAGAATGTTAACTGAAGCTGTAGCTTTTTACTGTCACAACAAGGATATTAACTAAAGCTGTAGCACTATGATGTCAGAATGAGGATGTTAACTGAAGGTGTAGCAATATAATGCAACAATGAGGATGTTAACTGAAGCTGTAGCAGGATACAGCCACAATGAGGATGTTAACTGAAGCTGTAGCAGTACAATGTCACAATGAGAATGTTAACTGAAACTGTAGCAGGATACAGTCACAATGAGAATGTTAACTGAAGCTGTAGCAGTACAATGTCACAATGAGGATGTTAGCTGAAGCTGTAGCTGTATAATGTCACACTGAGGATGTGAACTGAAGATGTAGCAGGATACAGTCACAATGAGACTGCTAACTGAAGCTATAGCAGTACAAAGTCACAATGAGGAGGTTAACTGAAGCTGTAGCTGTATACTGTCACAACGAGGATATTAACTAAAGCTGTAGCACAATGTCAGAATGAGGATGTTAACTGAAGGTGTAGCACTATAATGTCACAATGAGGATGTTAACTGAAGCTGTAGCAAGATACAGTCACAATGAGAATGTTAACTGAAGCTGTAGCTGTATAATGTCACAATGAGAATGTTAACTGAAGGTGTAGCTGTATAATGTCACACTGAGGATGTGAACTGAAGATGTAGCAGGATACAGTCACGAGGATTTTAATTGAAGCTGTAGCAGTACAATATCACAATGACGATGTTAACTGAAACTGTAGCAGGATACAGTCACAATGAGAATGTTAACTGAAGCTGTAGCTGTATAATGTCACAATAAGGATGATCCCTAAAGTTGTACAATATACTATATAAGAGTGGGCAACCTGACCTTACAAGTGGTGTGGTAAGCCAAATAAGTACAGCTGGCTTCCTTTGCCTGTGTCTATGAATATGAAACCAAAAGAGAATCATGTAGCATACAAGCAAGGTTACACATCAGGTGTGTTGACACATAAAGAAATACATAATAATTTCCATCATGAATGTTTAACAGTGGCCTATATGTTGGACAACACTAATAATACAACAGCTGACCCCAACCCTGATACAGTGGCAAGTTGCTACTATAATCAGGTCTGTATACCCCACCATATTCACAAATGACAGATCCTGGCACCTTTAAATGCTGCATTATAGGATTGTTATATGGTAGGTCTCCCTTTACCCTTCACATTACATGTGTACATGATCTGTGCTTTCACAAGTACTTTACACTTGTTAAAATATTTAGCATTCACTACTGTTATTCCTACATACATTATTACCTTAATGAATGTTTTGATTGCAAAGCAACAAAGATGTGTAATGAAAATATTTCACTTACTTTTAGAAGTTGGTATTCCTACATTTCTTCACAGTCAGTTAGCTTCCACAGTTATAGATGCTTCACCAATTAGTACTGTTCATTGTCTTCCATAGCACTGTGAGCCTTGATGCATCCACTGGGGTTTATATAGTACAGATTTGGTCCTGTGAGCTCAATGATTATACAAATGAGGGTTCAACCCATTAATGTCGCAGAATCCCTCATTTTGTGCATTGCGCCTGTAGGCAGTCTCCTGTAAAAGATTACACTGCACTATGTACAGGCCTGAGCATGTCTGAGGCATCCTGATGTCAAAAGGAGTTTTCCCACAATGCATTGTTTATGCCTGCTAGGAATGGAGGAGCTTCTGAACTAGCTGAACTACATGGTTTACATCACAATTGTGACTGCCATATTTCAAGCCTTCTATTCCCTTATTGAATATATTCAGAATAGCATGGACCATTTTACATCCTACCCATGGGCATATTACTAAATTTCTTAGTGTTGCATGATAATTCCCAAGTGAGAAATGTCCATGCTTGAGATGTCAGACATTGTTCCCTGGTATTAGACCTAGAGTATGGCCATGGTTTCTATTAGCACCGGGCCATGCTCACAAGATCCAAGCTATAAATCACTTTGCTCTTCGTGTCCTAACGTACAGTTTTGCAGTGATTGACTGTCCCCAAAAAGTGTTGGATAGATTAGATATTAAAACAAGAAGGATGCTTCATGCTCACCAAATGATTTATAAAAATCAATGTATACCAAGATTATATATTCCCCGTTCTGACCTCACAAGATCCAAATGTAGTGAAAGTTTTGAAACATAAGGAGAATAAATCTAAGATGACTTTGCTGCTTAATTTAGCAGAAGCATATCGACATCAAGCAGGAATGGAAATCTAGCCAGAAGTAGATTAAAACCAGGGAGCAACTGAATGTGCCAAAAAACAAAAGAAAGAATATAAGGTGAAGGACCAGATGAGAAGGCAAGAAATGTGGAAAAAACATAAATACAGTTGCAAGTATAGAAAACTTCTGGAAGAGCCTCATGTTGATCAAGAATAAATGCAGGAATGATTAAGGAGAGGCAAATTCAAACCAAGAAATGCAAGGTTAATATTGGCTGCCCAAGATACTGGGCTATGTACACACTGGTTTACAAAGTCCATTGAACATGTGGGAGAAACAGACAAATGTAGGTTTTGTAAAACCAAATTGGAAACAGTCACACACCATGTTGCCGGTGGCAACACACTAATGGCAGAAGGACTGTATACTGAAAGGCATAATAATGTGGCGAGACTGTTGCACTGGGGATTGTGCAAACATTATGGTATTGAAGTGGCTGAAAAACACTGGAAACATGAGCCACAAAGCATCATAGAAAATGATGAAGTTTATATCACATGGGATCACCCATTACCAACAGTTCAAAAGATAGATGCTAGAAAACCAGATATAGTGGTCCAAGAAAAGAAAACAAAAGTAGCATTGATCATTGAAATTGCCACACCCAGTGATTATAGTGTCTTGCGTAGAGAGAGACACAAAGTCATAAAATACCAGGATCTGCAGGCAGAAACAAGAGCAATGTGAAAGAAAGATACCCAGACAGTTCCAATAGTAGTAGGAGCAATGGGTCTTATAAAAAAGAATTTACAATCATATTTAGATACGTTACCAATCCATGTAACTCCATACGAATTGCAGAAGGAGTCATTACTGGACACATTGGGGGTGCTGTGAAGAGCACTTTTGACTGACATCAAAGAGTGAAACAATACTAATTTCATGAACTTTAATTGTACTTTGACTTAGGAATGGGGTCCATTCCCATCATGGTATTAGAAACCCAAAAGACTTGGAGAAATTAAAAAGAGACCAACATTTTCTGCTTCCTCTTATATAGAGAGACCACTAAAACCATTTGCTTAGTGATTTCTAAATAGTCCCCAACAAAAGGTGGTTGTCTGGCTCTGTGGTCTAGGGTGGTTACTAATGTTACTGCATTCCCTGAACAGGCACCAATGCAGTGACCAGTGAAGGTGCCAAACATACCTTCTTCAACGATGGGAAGAAATGGTCAGAGTGAGAGCAACTGAGATGTATTGTAAATATGCTGTAAGTTTTTTTTTTTTCATATCCTACCAGTATGGACTGCATAGCAATTATATCTCTATGTTTTCAACACCCCAGGAAGCTATAGCAGAGAATTATTTCCTGGTGCAGGGGTGAGTATACCTGTCTTTAATCGTATACATAGATGTATAGATATCTCTTCCTCTTTATCATTTTTGAGATATGTTACCCTCATAGCAATGCAGATGTATTAGGCAGGTTACTTGTGGAGCACAATATTTTCAACTTTTTGTCACTGTTGATAGCTTGACATCTGTTTCAGTCAGTTATGCCTGTGTAGTACTCAGTTACTATGTGTGAATGTTCACTGTTGGGTGTTTGGCATTAGTATTATATCCAGGGTACCTTAAATAGTGCATGGGGTAAGATATGGTAGGAAATTTTCATGCAATGACATTAGTGAAACTCATCATAAGGACAGCACATGAATGCACATGACAATCACAGGCAGTGCAGTCAATACACCGGTGTTCCATATGTGCAGAGTACATAGGTACCAGAGATCTGGTTTTACCTTTGTGTTTATAGTAGTCCCATGTGAATCTCATCTATGTTTTCTCATAATAATATTCCTGTTGCATGTGAACTACTATATTATCCTAATTATGTGGTACTAGTACTGTATTTCATTTTACATCTGCATCTCGCTCCTCTTCCACTTTGTTGCTATTGTTTCTTTTTGATATTTCTTTGTTTGTTATGTTTTTTCTTTCTGTTATTTTAGACTCGTATGTTACAGCTACCACAACAGCACCAGGGGCTCTGCCACAAACAACCAGCTGCTACAGGTAAACATCCCCAGGGACACATGTATCTGCACCTGCTAGGGACAACTCCTTGCTATCATCATCAAGGGAGGCTGATAGGCTCCCTAGCTCTGCTCTTTGTGTGGCTTCACCAGCCAGGAGTACTATTTTTCTGATTGGAAGCTCTGCAAGCAGTGAACAATTTCACCCAGAGGCAGCATGCAGAGGTATTGGGCAGAGTTGATCGACTGGTACACTAAAGCCCATTCAGCCACTTGGAAAGACTGCTCTAGCAGCTTGCAGAGTCATGTTCTGGACCACCTCAAGCAGCTCCATCAGAGCCAGGACTCAGTGGTGAAGGAACACAAGATGGTCTCTAGACTTCCACTTGATCTGACATGAAATGGGCAGTAATGAGGGTCATACCTTCCCTATCCCCATCCAGGTGTTCCCTTCCCATTTGTTTCATTGCCCTCCCTTGTTTATTGTCCAATAGACAATCCTCACCATAACCTTTGTCTTCCCTTTCTTTGTCATTTTCCTAATATACTATCCTCCCCTCACTGACTCTGTTAGCATCTCCCCTTTAGTCTTGCCTGCATTCATTGTTTGCACATCTACCGCTGCCGTCTTCCTTAACTGTCTTACCACTTTCCTTTCTTCCTTCCCTACCTTGTCTTCTTGATGAATAGAAAATGGGCATCTGTTCTACAAAAAGGTGTCTTCCTTTCCTTCCCCTGTCCTATTCATTTCTTAACTGTTTCCTTTGTGTGATTCCCTCTGCTTGCTTTCCCCTTTTCATACTGTCCTATACTCCTATTTCATTACCACCATTTAATGTGCCTTTCATGTCATACTGCATGTGCGAGTGTGTTGAGCTGTGTTGATTCATGTACACTTTCTATTTTCATTCAACTTGCTTGCCGCATTACTCAGCTACAACTGGGCAATAAAGTCTGTCATCACAGGCCCTGCTCTGGCCATGAGCAGATTTCTTAATAAGCTAAATGAACACTTTTTGTCATTTTCTAAAACTAAATTTTATTTTATTCACACAAGAACAAGAACTTTGGCTCACCATATTCAAAAGTTCTTAAAACATTAACACCACTTACTGTATATTCTTACAAACAGCCTATCAATTCTGACGTAAATAAATATGTGCCCCAAAAGTATATGCTATCTGAAACACCACTTCTCAACTATCAATTAAAAAATAACATAAATTAATATTTAAACAATAAACATATTATATATATATATATATATATATATATATATATATATATATAAATTTAATTTTTGAATATAAACATTAAATATCAAGAGTGAAAAAGACTTACATATTGTAAAATCCCTGAGTCCCTCAGGGATCAGTCCTTGGACCACTCCTTTTTAGCATTTACTTCTCAGAAGTCAAAGCCAATGTCAGTGGTCTAACATTGAATCTCACACTGACACAAATGTTCTCCAGGAGGGGCTGACACAGACAAACAACTGGTGTCACAGCCATGGACTAAAACTAAATGTCAGGAAATGCGTAATAGTACCCTTTGGGAAGTCATCCATCCCTGGTAACTATCATATTGACAACACACCCCTTAGAGTTGACCCAGTTGCAGAGATATAGGAACAAACGTAGATAGTAATTTAGCCTTTGACCATCAAGTATGACTCTACAGTGGTGAGGAAATCATTCTATGTTGAGCAACTTATAAATAAAGGTATGGCACCTAAGTCCAAGGAAGTCATCGTTCCACTGTATTCGGCATTCATCAGACCTATCATTGAGTACAATGCCCCCTTTGATATGTACCTAAGCAGGTATATCCAACAGCTGGAATGTCCACAGAGGTTTCTCACTAAAAGACTACAGGGCGTAAGTAGAATGTCCTATGCAGACTGCCATATGCCCTATCCCTGTATTCTGTCTCCTACAGGCTTTTGACGAGAGATCTATGCCTGGCATACAGGGCATTGTCAGACCACAGTCTGGTGCACCTCCTGCATATCCATAAAACAAACAGCACCAGAATTACCTGTTCTAAAGACTTAAACCTTGCCTGTGATATAACTAGGACCTGCTAGAGAGATGGGTATGTATCCCAGAGACTACCCCATCTATGGAACAGGGCTTTCCATCCAGGTGAAGCAGAGTTTCTCCCTAACCCAATTCAAGTGCAACTTGGACAATTGGATGGGAAAGCAGAAATTCATCCCTGGTTTGGCACCTATGTCTCTAATGGGCACAGGTAACCTCTAAATGGTTCATCCCCTAGGCCCATGCTTACACTTATCAAGGATATCAGAACTTGTCAGAGATTTGAGATGCCAGGCTAGGTTGAAAAAAAGGCCCTTGTGGCTGTTAGCCTAGTAAACACATATGAACTTATAAAAGTATAAGAATTATTTACTACTTAATTCATTATTCATGCATTTTGGTTGAAATGTTTCAAACACAGAAATTAACCACGCTTCCTTCTTTAATAACACATCCACAGTATTTAGGAACAGTACAGAACATGGGCACTTAAACATAAAAAAAACACAAGTCAGCATTCTGGCTATGAAACTCACTGAACTTGCACCACTTTGGATATGCCTAATATGTTCCATTTCTCTCTTTCTAATCTGTCGTATGGTCTGTCCAATATAATATTAATTACAGGGACACTTCATCACCATCTCCTGATAACAATTTCTACTATTCATCAGTCTGAAAATGTGATCATTAATATTTATAATTGGATCAGTTAATATATAAGAACACACCAAACACCCTTTATATTTCCTGAACATACATTCACCACACATCTTCTAATGAATGTAATATTCTACTTCATTAGTAGGATATTTTATACAAAACCTTTACCTTCAAGTATTTTTTAAACAACCTTCTTACTTAACCATATACCAATAATTCTTTAGTATTTGCTATGCCCCTTCAATAAATGAGGCATGACACACAATAAAAATAAACTTTATCACAATTTGATCTTGACAACCCACTTTTCTTTTTACCCCCTCTTGCTCATAACTTCTAACTTTTGAAAGGAAGAAAATAACTGTTTTTGACTGTGTCCTTTAGTACTTAATCTGTTAGCAATCTCATTTACTTCTTGTTGAAAATTACCTTCTGAACATAGTTTGTGCTCTAAATATTGACAAAAGGAAGAGAATTTATTAAATGGGGGAGTGTGCACTTATGAAGCATAAAATTGAATTAGTTGATGTTTCTTTATGAAATACTGGAGACTGAATTCTATTATCCTTGACTTACAGAAGAATATCTAAGTAATGTCCATAGGTTCATAGGTTGGTACTAGGCTATCGGCCCTAGGGCCTATACAAGCCTAGCCATAACAATTCCCTGGATATTTCTTTCCACAGTATTTACTTGCCTGGACCCCTGTCTAGCAGGGCAACTGACGTGAACACCGGGGTGAGTTTCCTATCTCCCATCCAATCATCAAGGTTCCTTTTGAAGAGGGCCAAGGAGGTGCTCTGCTTGACATGTATGGGCAGTCTATTCCAGAGTATGTCTGAAATTGAAATGTAAAAGATAACTCAAAATCATTCATTTGAGTCTCATATTCCGGATGCAGATAATAGGACTATTCCTAATATGTTGCCTTTAGGCTATAGGACAGTTGTGGATCATCTGTTTCCATTTCTTCCTGTCCTCTGCATATTGCTCTGTCACACCAACCACCTGCATGTCCTCTCTCACCACATCCATAAACCTTATCTTAGGCCTTCCTCTTTTCCTCTTACCTGGCAGCTCCATCCTTTTCCCAATATACCCAGCATCCCTCCTCAGCACATGTCCAAACCAACGCAATCTCGCCTCTCTGACTGTCTCCAAACCGTCCAACCTGAGCTGACCCTCTAATATACTCATTCTTAATCCTGTCCATCCTTGTCACACCCAGTGCAAATCTTAACATCTTTAACTCTGCCACTTCCAGCTCTAACTCCTGCCTTTTTGTCAATGCCACCGTCTCCAACCCATACAACATAGCTGGTCTCACTACCCTTTTGTAGACCTTTCCTTTCACTCTTACTGGTACTTGTCTGTCAAAAATCACTCCTGGCACTCTTCTCCACCCACTCCACCCTGCCTGTACTCTCTTCTTCACCTCTCTTCCACACCCACCATTACTCTGAAATGTTGATCCCAAGTACTTAAATTCATCCACCTTTGTCAACTCTACTCCCTGCATCCTCACCATTCCTCTAGCCTCCCTCTCATTTAGACACATATATTCTGTCTTAGTCCTACTGACCTTCATTCCACTTCTCTCTAGAGCATATCTCCACCTCTCCAGGGCCTCCTCCACCTGTTCCCTACTCTCACTACAGATCACAATGTCATCTGCAAACATCATAGTCCATGGGGCCTCTTGTCTAATCTCATCTGTCAACCTGTCCATCACCATTGCAAATAAGAAAGGGCTCAGGAGCTGATCCTTGATGTAATCCAACCTCTACCTTAAATGCATCTGTCACTCCCACTGCAGACTTCACCACTGTCACACTACCCTCGTACATATCCTGTACCACTCTTACATACTTCTCTGCCACTCCTGACTTCCTCATACAATACCACAACTCCTCTCTAGGCACCCTATCATATGCTTTCTCCAAGTCCACAAAGACACAATACAACTCCTTCTGACCTTCTCTATATTTCTCCATCAACACTCTCAGAGCAAATATCACATCTGTAGTGCTCCTTCCCTGCATGAAACCATATTGCTGATCACTAATCATCACCTCCCTTCTTAACCTAGCTTCTACCACTCTTTCCCATAACTTCAAGCTGTAACTTATCAGTTTTATCCCTCTGTAGTTACTACAGCTCTGCACATCACCCTTATTTTTAAAAATAGGTACCAAAACACTTTCTCCACTCTTCAGGCATCCTCTGACTTTCTAAGATTTCATTAAACAATCTGGTTAAAAACTCCACTGCCATTTCTCCTAAGCACCTCCATGCTTCCACTGGTATGTCATCTGGACCAACAGCCTTTCCATTATTCATCCTCTTCATAGCTGTCCTTACTTCCTCCTTACTAATCTGTTTCATTTCCTAATTCACTATCCCCACATCATCCAACCTTCTCTCTCTCTCATTCTCTTCATTCATCAGCCCCTCAAAGTACTCTTTCCATCGGCTCAACACACTCTCCTCACTTGTGAGTACGTTTCCCTCACTATCCTTTATCACCCTTACCTGCTGCACATCTTTCCCAGCTCGGTCCCTATGTCTAGCCAATTGGTATAGGTCCTTTTCTCACTCTTTAGTGCCCAACCTTTCATACAACTCTCCATAAGCCTTATCCTTAGCCTTCACCACCTCTCTCTTTACCATGAACCTCATCTCCTTTCTTCATCTCTCTGACAATCCCACTTCTTCTTCTTCACCAGCCTCTTCCTCTGTATACTCTCCTGCACTTCCTCATTCCACCACCAGGCCTCCTTGTCCTCCTTCCTCTGTCCAGATGTCACACCAAGCACCTTTCTAGCTGTCTCCCTTACCATCTCTGCTGTAGTTACCCAGCTATTTGGTAACTCTTCACTGCCCCTCAGTGCCTGTTTTAACTCTTCCCTGAACTCCAGCTCACAATCACCCTTTTTCAACTTCCACCATTTGATCGTTGGCACTGCTCTCGCACTTGTCCTCCTCTTCTTGATCACCAACGTGATCCTACAGACCACCATTCTATGCTGCCTAACTACACTTTCCCCTGTCACCACTTTACAGTCTCCAATCTCCTTCAGACTGGCCCTCCTGCATAGGATATAATCCACCTGTGTGCATCTTCCTCCACTCTTGTACGTCACCCTATGCTCCTCCCTATTCTTAAAATATGTATTCACCACAGCCATGTCCTTCCTTTTTGCAAAATCCACAATCATCTGACCTTCTGCATTCCTCTCCTTAACACCATACCTGCCCATCACTTCCTCATCCCCTCTTTTCCCTTCACCAACATGCCCACTGAAATCCACACCAATCATCAGTCTCTCACCCTTGGGTACACTCACCACTACTTCATCCAACTCACTCCAAAATTTGCAAATATGCAAAAGAGTACATTTTGGAAAATGTTCAAAAATATTTGTACTTCTCAGAAAACAAAGACTAATTTCTGTTTGGAATATAAAGCATCCTTAGATCCAGCCCTGATGGAGCTTTTGCACATCTGCAAAATGAGCAGCAAGAGAAACACAAGACCCAGGGATTTGAACTTTGATTGCAACATAAATAGAACATGCTGGTGAGACAGACATGTGACTGAAAAGATCCCCATGCTCTGGAATAGGCTCCTATCCATGTGAAATAGAGTCCATCCCTAACTGTATTGAAATGTAACCTTGACCATTGGATGGGAAATCTCAAATTCATCCCAGTGCAGACCCCCCATGTCTCTTATAGACAAAGGCCAACAGGAAACATTGCCTGACTAACATTGGATGGATAATCATAAATTTATGACTAACAGGAAAACATTAATCAGTTTAAAAAGTTAATCATAAATTTATCCCTAGGCTGGGCCATGTCTCTTATAGACAGAGGCTGTCAGTAAACACTCCCTAACATACCCCCACATAACTTTTTAGCAACCTCTTACCAAACATACCCCTCCTAATAAACATACCCCCCCCCAGTTAAGATGCACATATTACAAGATGACACAATTGGGTTTAGTTGAATGGCTAAGCTTATAAAGACCCTGGTGATTGTTAGTCTAGTATATACCTGTGAACCTATGAGATTCCAGAGCTAAGCTTTGCCTGATTATGCAGGTGTATGGCTGGGAATTAATAGTTGTAGAACAAGTTATCTGCTGCACAACATGAGCTTGGGGTGTAAAATCATAGAAAGTATATGTCATGTTAAATCCATATCACAAAGGATCATTGGACCAGGTCATTTGCCAGGTTAACAGATATATCTATATCTGTCTATACAAGTGTATGTATACCTAAATATAAACCAAAAAGTAAAAAAGTTACACGGACAAACCAGTTAGTAAAAACTACAAGGAAAAGCTAGGGTTTTCACTGTACAATACCCCAAAACTTCTGCAATAGAGGCCCATAGCATATATGCAAATGACCACCCAAGGACAACAAGTGCTTTAGCTACATGGCTTCTGAATGTCCATGACTCTTTATTTTTTTTCTTTAAGTCTTCATGGGTACATTCAGACCAACAAAGCCAAACCCCACTAGTTGTGGACATTCATACCTCAGCCTTCCCGTGACTTCACCAGCAAAAGTGGACTGCCTGGCTACACTTCAGAAACACTGGGTCTTTACACTTAGCTGATGCCCATAACCATTAAGGTGTCTGCAAAATATCCCAGCTAACATCCAAACCAAAAAGTAAAAAAGGTCACCTGGACACACCAATTAGTAAAAACTACAAGAAAAACCTATCAAAGCTACAGTTTTCACTGTGTAATACTCCAATCCTCCTGCAATAGAGGCCCATGACATGCATGCAAATGACCCCCCCAAGGACACCAAGTGCTTCAGCTACATGGCTTTTGAATGTCTATGGCTCTTTACTTTTTCTCTTTAAGTCTTCATACATACATTCACATATATATAGATAAATACAGATATAGATATACTTATGTACAAGATCAACTTTTGGGAAAGTTGAACTCCATATCGTTGAGACCATATGATCAACTTTCCGAAAAGTTGAAATGTACAAAAAAAAAAAACATCCCCCACACCCCCAGCAAATTATATATACCAGCCCTTAGATTGCACTACAGTAGGGAAAATGGTAAATTTCCCATTTCCCACTGTACAGCGATCTCAGGACAAACACTTCAACTTTTCTAAATGTCAGTCATATGATCTCAACCATATGGAGCTTGATCTCCAAAAGTTAGTCTTCATATAAACTTGTACATAATCATATAAATCTGTACATAAATAATATATGGGTGCCATTCATTTTATTTAATGTTGATTTGTTTGACAAAATAAAGGTTAGAATAGTTTATGCAAATATTTATTTTATTAAGTGTCATTTTTACCAAAAGAGGTAAGTAAGTTTGAATTAGCTGCGCGCACACACACGCTTGTGTGTGTGTGTGTGTGTGTGTGTGTGTGTGTGTGTGTGTCCATGCATGGGCACACGTGGGATAAGATGAGAATAAGGTCTACACAAGAGGATAGGTTTAATCTTTTGTGTGTGTTTATGTGTAGTAGGTGTCCAAGCTGTCTTGTGCAGTAGTATACCTCCCCACACCAACTTTTTAATGGGGGCTAACACCATCCCTATTGTTAACCCTAACCATACACCTTACCAAAAAAAAAATATTTTCCCTAACAGTACTAATACTCAGACAAATGAAGTCTAAATGTTGTGGTAGGGCTATTTTTCAGAGATCACAAAAGGAAATTGTTTTCTTTTTGAGATCTTTTGTATATTTGATGTTTTGGGTGTACAGTAATTTCACTGTTATGGAATGTTTTTGTCTGTTTTATGTGTGTTGACATTTTGAGCATCCGTGATATTAATTATTTGCATACATACAAACAGACACACACACACACACACGCACACACGTATATATATATATATATATATATATATATATATATATATATATATATATATATATGGGATCACTAAATAATCTCGAACTTTTGGAATACCGAATTCCAAAATTTCGAGACTATATAGCCAAAACCTCTAAATACCGAAAGACGAGAAGCGCGAAATTCAAAATCCCGATGTTCGAAAATACTGAAGTAGCGCTTCTGGTGTTGCGGTTTGGTCATGGATAGGTGGAAGTTCAGGTAAGTATCTATGTGTGTGTGTTAGTTAGGGGCTTTAGTGTGTGTCAGTGTGTGTTGTGACTGTGATGTGTGTGTGTGAGGGACTGTAAAATGTGTGAGTTTACTTTGTGTGTCTGTTTGTGTGATCTCGGAGTTAGTATATTTAAGTAGGGGGTGTGTGGGGGTGCAGCCCCCTACATGGAGGGTGCAGGGGGGCATGCCCCCCAAGCTTATCTGTAATGTAGGATTATATGTTTGATTGTGGGGGGCATTTGTGTTTATGTGTGTGCCGTATGTGTATTGTATGTTCGGGATTTTGAATTTCGCACTTTTGGTCTTTCAGTATTTAGGGGTTTCAACTATATAGTCTCGAGATTTTGAAATTCGGTATTTCAAGATTTTGAGATTATGTAGTGAATCCTCTATATCTATATATATATATATATATATATATATATATATATATATATATATATATATATATATATATCTATATATATATCTATATATATATATATATGTACGAATGCATATGTGTGTGTGTGTGTGTGTCTATATATATATATATATATATATTCTTCTTTATTTATTTATTTATTTTTTTAATTTTTTATTTATTTATTTATCATTTGTTGACCGGGAAGGTCCGACTAGGTTCCACAGAGCCTGTTTTCAGCGGAGGCCCGGGGAGAAATGCTCCAGATTTATTTATATATGGGTCTATTTCTAAATTCTGAACTTTCACAAGTTAGAATTTCTTATGTTCGAGACCGTTATAATGGAGATCACTGTACAGCGCAGAACAGTATATTTACCATTTTCCTCACTGCCATGTGATCTTGGAGTTGGTATATTTAATTAGCAGGAGGTGTGGAGGTTGGAGTGGGTCTTGCCCCCAGCAAAAAAACATAAAAGTAGATATATATATATATATATATATATATATATATATATATTATATGGATTCACTTTATATCCCCGAAATACTGAAATGTCGAAATTCAGTATTTTGAAGCTATAAAGTCGAATTTTTGAAACATAGAAAACTCAGAAGCACGAAATTCAAAATCTCGCTCAGTGGAGATTTTGAATTTCGCGCTACTACTGCACACACACACACACACACACACACACACACACACACACACACACACACACACACACACACACACACACACACACACACCATCTTCCCCACACACAAACACAAGTGCCCCCCCACAACCCCCCTACTTAAATATTATAACTCCGAGGTTACACTAAACACAAACACACACACACACACACATACACAACACCACCACACAAGTTACATTCTGCTCGCACACACACATCACAGCAACAAAACACACTAACACACACCACAGCCCCTACCCAAAACCCTTAACACACACACACACACACACACACACACACACACTTACCTGAATCCGTAACCACAGTGGAACCTCAGAAGCATGAAATTCAAAACCTCCAGTATTCGAGGTTTTGAAATTCGCGTTTCTGAGCTTTCGCTCTTTTCAGGATTCCACTTTATGGGCTCGAAATACTGAATTCCGACATTTCAGTATTTCGAACTTCTAAAGTGAATCCATATTATATATATATCTATATATATATATATATATATATATATATATATATATATATATATGGGTCTAGGACTATTCACTGAAAGCACATTTCATTGAAACACATTTGACTGTGCACAATTCACTGAAAGCTCAATTCACTGAAAACACAATTCACTGAAACACATTTCACTAAAAGTTATATATGGCCTTTTCCCCACTGTAGTGCGACCCTGGAGTTAGTATGTATAGTAAGGGGGGGGTGTGGGGGCAACATTGGGGGGGCTCCCACCTATTTTAAATATTTTGAACTTTATACATCGATACTTGCAATTCCAGTAAGTTACTATTTTCTGAACATAATATATATCCAAACTATGTAGGGGGCTACGCCCCCCACCCCCCCCAATGTGGGGGGCAGTGCCCCCCCTACTATATATACTAACTCCAGGTTTGCACTACAGTGGGGAAAAGGCCATACATAACTTTCAGTGAAATGTGTTTCAGTGAATTGGGTTTTCAGTGAATTGAGCTTTCAGTGATTTGTGCACAGTCATTTGACTTTCAGTGAAATGTGCTTTCAGTGAATAGTCCTAGACCCATATATATATATATATATATATATATATATATATATATATATATATATAAAACAATTAACTTGGTTGCATCACATTTGTGTGACTCAAGTTAACTTCTTTTAGTTTTGAATAAAAGGCAGTTTGCTCGAACTATGTCTTGGGCTAGATCTGGTTGATCCACAATTGTGAGTGGTGGTGTTGGGAGTTTGTTTTAGAGTTACGGTAAGGGTTAGGTAAGATAGATTTAGTTTGTATGTGTATGTCAGTATTTTAGGGTTATGGTTAGGAAAAAGGATAGATTTAGTGCATGGGTGTAATGTTTGTGGAGATGTGTGAGATGAGTGTCCAAGCTGTCTTGCGTATTAATACTATTACGGAAGGAGCTTTTTAATGTCAGCTGCATGTCAGAGTTAAGGTTAGGATTAGGGGCAGCACCCATTACTAAGGTAGAATATGGCGGTGAAGTCTCCCTACCTACCTTAGTAATCGGTTCTATCCCTAACCATAACCCTGCCCTTGCTCCTAACCCTAACATGTATCTTACATTTAAAAAGTCCTTTCCATAACACTTCCACTATTCAGACAAAATTTGAGCTGAATGTGTGGTAGGAGTATGAGTAGTATATTAGATAAAGAAATTTATACTTTTCAATTTACGGTGTGTCTGGCTTGTGTGTTGTGGATATAATAAATGGTCGACGTGTTTTGGTCGATGTTTTTGTGTCAACCATTCTTTTATAATTTTATACACACACACACACACACACACACACACACATATATATATATATATATATATATATATATATATATATATATATATATATATATATATATAAATATATATATATATCAATTTAAGAGTGGATGAGTAGCAAATGAATTACAAAACAGTGGTATAAGTCCACAACTTTCTCTATTAAGAAATGATGTCATGTAACTGCATACTCATGGATGTAAACTACCAAGCATGAAATTACATCACAGTTTATCTCACCATTGCTGTCAACTCAGACATACAAACCAACAATGTCAAAGTATATTGATATGGTGCATTTTTGTTTGGATATGCTGTATTGTACTTAAACAAAAGTTATTCCCCTGATTTTATTTATGTAAGACTTCTCCAGTCCCTATTCCTCCTCTTCTGGCTTGCCTAAGGTGGGTAGTTTATAGATACTCACCCAGCAACCCCTGAATCAGACCAAGTTAACCCCTCTCTCTTTTCCTGTTTTTTTTGTTTACATTCATTTATCAGGTAGCCCAACTAAATATACCACTGTGCTTTTATTGCTTATTAGAACAATGGTTCTTTGACCAATTTATCACTACAAAATCATGCCATCTGTAACATCTGTCACCATAAATAAAAAGAAAAATCCATACAAGAAGAGTAGCATCATTTTATGCCAGAAAATATTGACTAAAATTAATAAATATTTGGGTCAATACCTGAAAGGAGCTCATTGACTCAGAACATAATTGTTTAATAAATATTTTCTGATTCTGTTGCTGTTTTATATTAATTAACAAATTTGGACATATGTAGGCTTTTGTAACATGCACACACAAACATACACACACACATTTTATATATATATATATATATATATATATATATATATATATATATATGCCTTTGAGACGAAGTACATACCTTGCCTTTGGTGACTGAACAGTAAATAACATTATTCAAACACTCGGCCTTGATTTAGTACTGCTGTGTTTCATCCATCTGTATTGTTGCCATGCTTTGTCATCAACGTTTGGTGATTGTACTGTCATCCTCAGTTTTCAGCCTGATACAGTTCCCGGGGTAAAAACATCAGCTGAGATGAGGAGGGAAAACAGAAAAGACAAAAACTGCCAAGAAATACACATGCTGCAAGAAAGTATCCTTGTCCATAAGACTACCTCTCCTAACACTTTGCTGATTATGTGGAAGAATAGACGTTGATGTCAGATAAGTGCCAGGTGGCACACCTGATCTTTGCATTATGTGCCAAATACGCTGTAGGTTCTATTTAGTGAACAGGTTACCTTACTTCCTCGTGTCCTTCTGAATAAAGTTTATGCTCGTCCTCTGCATGCTTGAATTCCTCCACCGTATTTGACTAGACTTCCTCTTCAGAAAAGCTGTTTCAGCCATCTATCACTTTTTTGTGAATTAATACTTCTTCATGTCTCCTCAAAATGCCTAGATTATGTTATTAAACTGTGGATACTGGTTCTCTTAAATCTAATTTTCTTTTAAATATGTTACTTATTTAGCTTCTATGAATTTCTTTGAGGTGCTTAAAAAGTTTCTGTCATCTCCCTTTGCCTTCTTTAAACGTTACTGTATATGTTAAAACTCTCAGTTTATATGGTTTATTATGCAAACATTGCAGCATTTTTGTGCCCTCTTCTGAACAATTAATTTTTCATTTATGCCACTTGATTGATGCATCTTCCGCAATTGTCTATAAAAAGAGAGAAAAGTTTTTTTTTCTACTGGAAATGCTTCTTCTTACCATCCACAGCCATATTTGCTGCTCTGTGACATTCTTGCCATGTGGTCATCTGAGATTACTGTTACCCCAGATCTCTTTCCTCGTTAGCTCCTGTTAGTACTCCTCTTGCAGCTGCATGCTATTTCATGGTGTTTCTGCTTCACATATGCATAATTCTGCTTTTTTTCTCTCATCTTTAACATACATTGCTGTAGAAATCCCTACAGCATTGTAAAGTATTTTCTTAACTTTCTGCATTTTTTTGTATCAGCTTTGCTGCATACATTTATGTCGTCAACAAAATGGTGACATTTTCGCTTTCTGCAAAGTCCCTTATAAAGACATTAAAATGGGAAATAAATACTGTGGGAAGAAACAGGCAGGGAATTGTTATGACTAGGCTTGTATAGGACCTAGTGCCGATAGCCTAGTACCAACCTATCAACCTATAAAATGGTTGGGCTAAGTGTTACTCTATTGTTTATTAGTGAATTTGAGTGAATTCCATTTCATATAATCCCCTGTATTCTATTGCCTAGACATTGTTTTCTATGCTACCTTTGCAGGACCTACTGCAAGCCTGTCTAACTTCTTCACTAAATGCTTGTGTAGTGCTGTGTCAGATTCTTATAAAAACCCTTACAAGAGCACAAAGAAGATGCATGTCTGATTCAGAGCTCTGGTCACTCTATTTTGGCATGACTTTTCTGTTGTGAAGCCAGGCTGCCCTTGTATCCCTGCCCCACCTTCAATAGTTACTCAATAATTTCCTTTTCACTAAAGCTCATATTGACATGTTATTTCTTTCCAACCGGTGTTTTTTTTTTTTCTTGTCTTCTGGGAATCATATCTCTTCCTGTCATCACCAATTGTACCCACCTGCTATGATTTATTAAGCAGGTTCACTAATGTTATTAGTAGTTCTTCTCTAAGTTCCCTAAGATTTCTACAGTGTGTAACATGTTCATTACTGGTATTAGTTCTTCTCTAAGTTCCCTAAGAGTTTTACAGTGTGCAACAGGTCCATTACTGTTATTAGTTCTCTAAGGTTCCTAAGAATTTTATACTGTATAACAGGTTCACTACTGTTATTATTGGTTCTCTAAATTCTCTAAGAATTTTATAGTAACAGGTTTATTAGTGTTATTATTAGTTCTTCTTTAAGTTCCCTAAATATTTTACAGCGTGTAACAGGTTTATTACTTTTATTATTGGTTCTCTAAATTCCCTAAGAATTTTATAGTAACAGGTTCATTACTGTTATTATTCGTTCTCTAAGGTTCGTAAGAATTTTATAGTAACAGGTTCATTACTGTTATTATAAGTTCTCTAAGGTTCCTAAGAATTTTATAGTATGTAACAAGTTCATTAATGTTGTTATTAGGTCTGTAAGTTCCCTAAGAATTTTACAGTGTGTAACAGGTGCATTACTGTTATTATTAGATGTTAAGTTGTCAATCTCGCCTTCATTCTTGCTGGATGGGTTCGGAGCCGATCCTTGGCTCCAACTCGGCCTATACTAAAGCTCGAGAGCTGATTTTACCGGCTCAAGGTACCCTATATCCCATAATGCTAGGCGCCAATTACCCAGATCTCGTTTGTCGCTTTTGCTAGCGAGGTGCTTTTTTTTACCGGCTCTACAAGTCAGTGAAAATTGTCAAATTTTTTTAGGATTTCTCTCCCACTTTTTCAGTAGATTAGTTACTTAGACCCCCCCCTTAGTATACCACTATTCCATGGGTCCTCCCTTTAATCCCTATAATCCCTAGAGTTTATCCTTCCCTTTTGAAGGTTAGGCCTTAGGCCTTTCTGTTTTTTTCTCAGTTTCCCTTTTGGGACAGTTATTTTTGTGTGTCTGGGTTATCCTTGACCTTTAATTGCTCATGTGTGAGTGTGTGTGTCTAGGCCTTCCCTTAGGAATTTATCTTTCCTTCGACAGCTTAATGTCTAAAGACACTAAGGTCTCAGGCTTCAAGAAGTGTGACTCGTGCTGTCAGAAAATGTCACTGACAGACGGTCACACTTCTTGTGTTTACTGCCTGGGACCCCTGCACCTGCAGGACTCTTGTTCTGTCTGCCATGCATTCAGTCCAAGAGTCCTGCAGGAGCACAGGAATAAGATGATTTTGAGGGGCTTATTAAAGCTCGAAGGTTCCCCGGCCAAGCCCTTGCCAGGGAAACCTTCGAAGCCATCCAAACCATCGGCTCCGTGCTCCAAGCCTACGGCTGGTGGCTCGCCGACTGCTTCGCTATCGGCTCCGGCTGGAGCCAATACTGCTATGTCGCAGTCTTCTACATCGGCTTTGGCTGGAGCCGATGCTTCCAAGACTTTGTCTTCCAAATCGGCTTCGGCTGGTGCCGATGTGTCTATGGCTCCATCGGCACCGTTGGTGGTCTCGGTGCCATCTTCCAGCCATAAGAGATCACGGTCTCCATCCCTGGAGTCCATTCACTCGCCCTTGCTCTCGGAGCGGAGCCATCGGAGCCATTCTTCTCGGTCTTCCAGGCTATTGGACCATGACCTCGAGAGGGTGGTTAGCAGACTCCTAAAGTTTCAGGCACTAGCCCAAATGCTTTGTAGTCCTTTTCAACAGACAGTGGCTATACTCATGCCATCTTCGATTCCTCCTCCGACTCTACCCCTGAGCTCAGAGACGGAGCTTCTCAGAGCCACGACCATCGAGACGTCGGAGCCAATACCTCCTCCTTCGGCTCCGTCGTCTGCTCCGATCTATTCCATGGTCCCTTCCTTGGAAGGATCCGGGTGCTTGGACTTCCACGTCGGCTCTGAGGGGGCGAGTGGCATCGGACCCTTGTCTGACCCCGTTCTCCCTCTCGGAGAATCGGAGTTGGTGAGTTCGGCCCCGACATCAGCTTCGGAGCCATCCCTCTCGGTGCCGGCTGGGGTTCCTATCTCTTCGGAGTGGGAGCCCTCTGTCCTGCCCGATAGGGGCACCTTTGAGGTCATGAGGACCATACTGGCCCCCGTGCCTGCTCCATGGTCAGCTCCATCAGCTCCTCCCACTGTAGTGTCTGCTGTGGTCTCTGCCCACTCTCTCGTTCCTGACTGTAGAGATCCAACGCCTCAGGTTTCCCCATTGGGAATATCCTCTTCTTCCAAGGTTTCCCCTGATCCATCAGGTGAACCCCCTCGAAAGAGGACATGTAAGAGGAAGCATGTGGACTCCACTGAGTCCATCACATCTGATACCGACTTGGATGAGTCGGAAGGGTTCCCACGGTCCCCCTCTGAGGATGTCTCCTTTTCTGACATCCTTGAAATCCTCAAACAGAGGGGGAACTGGTCTACACTCAATCCTTCCGAGGATGAGTTGGTTTACCTGGAGGCGTTTGGTTCTCGCCCTTCCACCTCCTGGGTGTCTCCGCCTTTTGACCCCCTTATGGAAGTGGTGGTGCGGAAGGCGTGGACGGCCCCTGATACGATGGAACCTACCCCATGGAGGCCTTCCAAATTTATCACAGCCCCGTCAGATAAACAGTTTTTAGCTAAAGGTGTCCCAGTTGATGCCTTGGTGGTGGCTGCAGCCACTAAGAAGGAACTGGCTGATCCTTCAGAACCTATCCATCCTCCTAATAAGGAATCTAGGACTATGGATAGGTATGGCAAGCGATTGTTCTCTTCAAAGACTTTCGCCATGCGATTGCTGAATTACCTGTGCCATTTCACCTGCCTTCAAAGAGACATTCTTAAAGAAATGGGTGATGCCCTACAGGATCCAACAGCTGCGGGGTCCCAAGAAAAAATCAACTCCCAGCTAGGAACCCTAAATTCGATTGTCAACTCCTCTATGCGGCTTATTTCCTATGCAGCCGATGGAGCGAGTAGAGCCGCAGGCACTGATGTGGCCTCAAGGCATTACGCCTGGATGCAGCTTTGCAACTTTGCAGACCCCTTCAAGGCATCATTCACTAACTCCCCCTTTGATGGTTCAGCGTTGTTTGGACCTCAAGTGAAGAATACTTTGGCCAGATGCGAACAGGATGGCAAGACTCTCTCTGCTGTGGGAGTCCGTTTTTCCACCCCATCTAGACCATATCCTAAGGGTCAAAAGGGTGGAAAAATGTGGTTCCGCAAATCACAGGGAGTCACGCCTGACGCAAGAGGTCAGTTCCCCCCTAGAGGCGGGGGGGGAAACAACAACAGATGCTTCCCTAGAGGCAGAGGAGGTCTGCAGAACCAGGGTAGCAGAGAGCCTCTCTCTGATAAACCCTTCCAGCATCCCTGAGAAGCTGCCCGACTGTCCACCTTCAGAGGCAGTCGGGGGAAGATTATCGCTGTACCCAAAAGTCTGGCTTTCTCTCACAGAAGACAAATGGGTGCAGTTGATTATATCCGAGGGTTACAAAATCCCTTTTATCCACACCCCAACTCAGCCAAAAGGACCCCTCCCAGACGTTCCACCCAGTCTAAGGGAACAAGCAGTACTAGAAATATTAAAACTGCTAACAAAAAGAGCCATCCAGCCAGTCCCGGCAGACCAACTAGGATCCGGAATCTACTCAAAGTTCTTTTTGGTACCAAAAAAAACAGGGGACTGGAGGCCAGTATTGGATCTCAGCAGACTAAACAAGTCTGTGAAAAGAACAAAGTTCCGGATGGTCACGCTACAGTCCATTCTACCCTTTCTGGGCCAGGACAATTGGATGTGCTCAGTGGACCTTCAGGATGTGTACTATCACATCAAGATGCACAGGCGCTCCAGAAGGTTTCTCCGCTTCCGGCTAGGGACTATCACTATCAATTCAGGGCCCTGCCCTTTGGTCTCACTGCAGCCCCCCGAGTGTTCACCAAATGCATGGCAGTGGTTACGGCTCACCTGAGACGTCAAGGATTCCAGGTGTTTCCATATCTAGATGACTGGCTCCTTACTGCCACCACCAGGCATCAGCTTCTTCTTGCCAGAGATTACACCATTCAGACTTGCAAAGGGCTAGGTATCTCCATAAATTTCGAAAAGTCTGCCTTGTCGCCTTGTCAGTCTATTACTTTCATAGGCGCCACTTTGGACACTGTACAGCTCTCAGCAAAGTTAACAGACCAAAGAGTTTTGGATATTCGGAATCATGTGCACATCCTCCTTCAGAGCAAGAGGATCCAGGCCAGATTTGTCCTAAAAGTGTTAGGTCTCATGGCGGTGGCCATCACGCTACTCCCCCTTGCTCGTTTCTACATGCGGCTCCTTCAGTGGATGCTATTCTCCCAGTGGTCCTTCCAACAGCTTCCTTTGACACACAACATCTTAATAACTCTGTCTTGCAAAAAACACCTATCCTGGTGGATGGTCTCCCCTCAAGTCCTTCAGGGCAGACCGTTTGTTCCTTCCCCCCCGGTTGCCACGGTCACAACGGACACCTCCCTGATCGGGTGGGGGGGGGCATTTTCAGGGCAGGACGGTCCAGGGCACATGGCAATCTCTCGAATGCCACCTGCACATAAATGTCCTGGAGATAAGAGCAGTGCTTTTGGCATTGCAAGCCCTCCAAGACTCTCTTCCCTTCGGGACGACTGCGATTCAAACAGACAATATGTCCATAGTGTGGTATATCAACAAGCAGGGCGGAATCAAGTCCTATCCCCTGTGTCGAGAGGCACTCAGACTTTGGCAGTGGGCGATCTCTTCTCAGTGGTTTCTGATAGCAAAGCATATCCCCGGGAAGTCCAACATCATAGCAGACAGGTTGAGCAGAGCTATTCTCATGCCACACGAGTGGTCTCTCAAGCAGTCAGTAACAGAGGAGATTTTTCAGAAGTGGGGTCTACCTTGCTGCGATCTTTTTGAAACACCTCAGAACAGCAAGTGCCACAACCTTTTCACTCTATTTCCCCTTCCAGGCCATCCCCCCAGAGATACTCTAGTCCACGATTGGCCTCGGGGACTTCTATACGCTTTTCCCACCTTTCCATTAATCACTCAGTTGATTCAGAAAGCTACCGCCCTGAGAGCCAAGATGATCCTCATTGCCCCTTATTGGCCTTGACAAATATGGTTTCCGTTCCTGCATCATTATCTTTTGGAGCAGCCTTGGCATCTGGACCCAGTGCCAGATCTTTTGGTTCACCAGTCGGGACAGCTGCACCAATCCCTTCAATCTCTCAACCTCACAGCTTGGTTGCTCCACTTCCAACCTTAGCCAGGCTTCCCCTTATTTCCAGTTCTGTGCGTGACATTATTATAGCTTCCCTTAAGTCCTCTACCAGAAGGATTTATACTAGTAAGTGGAAGCATTTTTCCTTCTGGGCAAGGGCTAGGAATATAGATCCCTTTACTGCTCCTACTCAGTCAGTTATAGATTTCCTAGCCAAACTTTTTCATTCAGGCTCTTCATCCTCCACAGTCAAAGTTCAGTTAGCGGCTATTTCAAACTTTCACATAGGCTTATCGGACTCCAGCATCATGTCCCACAAGCTTTGTAAAGCCTTCCTTAAAGGAATCTTTTTACTCAAGCCACCAATCAGAGATCCCCCACAGCAGTGGGACTTAAATTTAGTCTTAACATCCTTTATTCTCCCTCCCTTTGAACCTGTGGCTTCTTGTCCTTTGAAATTGCTCTCTTGGAAAACTCTCTTCCTAGTCGCCATAACATCTGCTAGGAGAGTATCAGAACTTCATGCCCTTTGCATTCGTCCCCCTTATCTAGTTTTCTACAAAGACAGAGTCTCTCTCAGGATTAACCCTTCCTTTTTACCCAAGGTAGCTTCTGAGGCAAATTTAAATCAAACTATTGATCTCCCAGTTTTCTTCCCTAACTACTCCAACAGGGCAGAGCAAAAATTGCCTTGTCTGGACGTTCATCGTCAACTCCATTACTATCTAGACAGAACTAAACAAACCAGGAAATCTGAACAACTATTTCTGTCCTATGCGGAAGGTAAGAAGGACCTTCCAGTATCCAAAGTAACCCTTTCTAGATGGCTGTCCTCTGTGATTACCCTTATCTATAAGCTCAGACATCAAGAATTACCTTCTAGGCCAAGAGCCCATTCAACCAGAGCGCTAGCTATGTCAACAGCCTTTCAAGCCAGACTGCCAATAGATTCTATTTGTGTGGCAGCCACATGGGCTTCTCCTCATACTTTTATCTCACACTACAAATTAGACATGGCCTCCAGAAACAGGGCAAATTTTGGTTCCACCGTTCTCAAGAGTCTGTTCCGATGAGCCACCCGGGATGAAGGTGCTAGGGACGCGGTCCCATCCAGCAAGAATGAAGGCAAGATTGACAACTTAACATTGAGAAGTTATGTACCTACCATAACGTTCCATGTTAGTTGTCTTCTTCTCGCCTTCTTTCTTGCGTCCCACCCACCATCCCCCTAGCCTGGACAGACCGAAAGGATCCCCCTTTTTTTTTTTTTGGGGGGGGGTCTTCACCTTACACAGGTTGAAGCCTATTTTTTGTTATCCTTTTTGGGTAGCTGTGAGTTCACTTAGTTACACTAGGAAGGTTTTCCTTCCCCTTCTCCCCTCGTTTTTAGGGGCTAGAATTGCTAAGGTTTTTCAACTACCAAATGAGATCTGGGTAATTGGCACCTAGCATTATGGGATATAGGGTACCTCGAGCCGGTAAAATCAGCTCTCGAGCTTTAGTATAGGCCGAGTCAGAGCCGAGGATCGGCTCCGAACCCATCCAGCAAGAAAGAAGGCGAGAAGAAGACAACTAACATGGAACGTTATGGTAGGTACATAACTTCTCATTCTCTAAGGTTCCTAAGAATCTTATGGTTTACTATCAGTTAACTGAAGTGGAGTCGGTCGACTTCACTGCACACGAAAACCCGACCACGAACGTTGGCAATGTCAAACTCCGATAATGCCGAACTACAAATCTTGTTCCTGTCTCGACTCATGTTAAAACCCATCCCTGGGTCGCATTCGACATGTAATTCAACAGTTTCGGAGTTTGGCTGTGTGAGTTTTCGCAGACATCAGTCGATGATATGATAAGTCGACCGAGTCTGTTTTAGTTAAATGATACTAAGTTCATTGCTGTTATTATTAGTTCTTCTCTAAGAATTTTGGTTTGCATATCGTAAAGGTCCTTCAGACACCTTATGGCAGTATTATAGAGTTTTTTTCCTTATTAGTTATGTGTTTACAAAGGTATACAAACAATGTGCTACTTCACAGGCTTCTGAACTATCTTGTCCCAGTGTTTGGGCTGCAACTAATTCAAGCCATCTTTCCTATGGTATGGCTATGTCATGTCAAAAACAAACAGTACAACACACAAGAAAGCATCAGTAGTACAATAAAATAATTTAGAATAGTGACTCATATATGGCAGGTAGAACATAATACAGTTATCAAACAAAATAATACAGTTGCAGCTGTCAAAAAGCTATTTAAGTATAGGCAGTGAATTGCTTGTCTTATTATAATGTAAAACTGAAAATGTTAGAGATAGCAAGTCAGATATTCAGCAAACATCAGGCAACTCAGAGTCAGAAGAGTTTATTCTCAGCAGTGCAAGGAAATCCTCTTACCATGTGCTGAGTTCAAAGCAGAAAGATGCATTTATTAATTTGCTGTACTTAATTAACCAGAAAAATTAACTGGTCATTTTCAGACTCTGTTTAGCCATAACCTAGGCCATAAGTGCAAGGGCAAATGCAATACAGATAGACAGCTTACAGTAACAAATCAATTAACCAAAAAAGGGGAAAAAACGGAAGAAAATGCAGAAACTCCACAGGCTTAAACCCTGTCCCCAGATTTATTACCTTATATTTCGACAAAAAATGTTAAAGCAGAAGTAGACTATCGTGGTCCTAGATTACCCCCAGAGTCAACATCTTCTGCAGTTCCTCTCTTAGTTTATCTCACTTAGGCACCCTACAATGAGCCTGTATAATGGGATGCTAAGGACCTGTGTACAAATGGTTTGATATCATGTATACACTCTGGCATACCAGTAAATATATCTCCAAACTCTTGGAGAACTGTCAGGGTATCCTAAACCTGGGTAGGAGATGGCAAAATATAAATGTCTGTCAACAACTATGCACATGCCCTCTTAGTTTTGTGTCTGACCACAAATAAAATTGGTGATATTATTTTTCCCCTTGTTTTTACAAATACGTGCACACATACTGATATTGCCTATGACAAACCAGGTCAAGATGTGAGTGTGTGCACAGACATGTATACATGCTCACTACACCTTTGCTTACAGGCAAATTGGAGGAACACCATTTCACTTAAGGCATATTTGTGTGTTGTGGAGGAAACAAGAGCATCTAGATAGAATTCAAATAGAGACAAGGTGGATATGCAGGCTCCACATGGAAGCAACCACAGCCAGAACCCTAATTTGTGTGTTGCCTTACTGAAGAAGTTATGTAAGAACCAAGTACTGTGGGATGGAAATCCTACTCACTGCAGCACTGTGTCACTAATTAGACACTTTCAAATACAGCCTGCCCATACTATCAAAGACACACACTTATTGTGTATAAGGCTAGTATTTGACGAAAAATGAAAGAAACGTATGGATAACTAGCTACTGTTAAATTCATTACAGTTCTTCTCCCTAAGCATATAAATGCATAAGTCAGAGCAACAATTAATTGACAGTGGTTTCATCAAATGCAATACATTGTGTGATATTGCTCCTCCCGAGTCAGTTCAGTGAATATAAAACTGTGATAAAATAACAGGGTGACATCACTTTTAAGCACATAAGGTCTCAATACCCACAATTCCTACCACTTAATGACTGTGTGCATGCTCATAAGATGTCCAGTTGTGACTAAAAATTGCCACAAAAAAGATATCCAACTTGCTTCTCAGAAGAACAAACCATTCCTGCAAAGCCAGATTAATGCCTGTTTACTTAATGAAATGACAGCAGGATCCATCATTTTCATTCACAGCCAGCCCTCATACCCATCAGTTATAACCATTTTGTTTACTGAGTTCACCTCAGGTATCTGATAGTAATAAAAGAATAATAATTACAATAGTAATTTAACCTGTCTCCATTTCATAGAAACCCACTGTAGCTAACCACAGTAAACTAGTAGAGCTTTCTTCACACAAATAAACATTTAGCCCTGCAAAGCCAGAATAATGACTGTTTAACAGTGAAGAACAGCAGCAGGACAGAGTCAGCCACTTAATCCATAGACATCCCCTATACTTAGCAATCAAAGGGATTTGGTGAATACCTTTTATGTCTCATTGTAATAAAATACATTAAAAATGGCCTCAGCAATTTATTTTAGCTCTGCTAAAAATACACTATAGCTAGCCAAATCAGCTTGGTTCACAGAAATGACCACAGGAATTTATTTAGTTCTGTTAAAATATTATGTTTCTTCATGTAGCTGAAGGAAAAGAAAAATAATGTTATGCTGCATTTCTGCTCAGGAGTCTACCATAGACCCACAGTATCAACGTTCATAGATAAATGAACACAATGCCTGCAGTCTGCTTCTTAACAGGGCTATTAGAACTCCTCTCAGCTTTTGTTTTAAACTCAAAATGAGAACATTACTCATAGTCAGGTACACTTGAGAGGAAAGAGTTTGGTTGCATGGCAGGTTAAAAAAACTGTACCTGCTGTGCTTTGCATGAAGTACACCTTGACTTTAACATTCTCTTACAGACCCTCCATATATCTCAATGTTGCTGTCACCTGCAGAGTCCTGATGCTATTGCAGCCATTAACCACAATCATTCAAAGTTTTCAGGTTCCCTGTTTGGTTCCTTCCACATGAACAAGACTTTTGAAGCTCTGTGATTAATTTGTTGATCATGTGTGGAACCAAGCAGAAAGCCTGGATATTAAAAAGTATGCAGGGCTTTCTTTAATGGACACTGCAGCCACTGCTACTTCCAACAAGGTCACTGAGTTAGGATTATGTTTTAGTAAATCATAATAATAATAGCAATACTAACAATAATAAAACAAAGAGAGATGCCTTGGTCACCTAGGTCTAAGGCGAGCCATGAGTGCAGGATCCCCTGAGGGGGGGTGGGGCTCTATTGCACCACACATTTTGAATTATATCTGTCACTCTGTACTGCTGGATTATGCCTGAAATATCAATAGCAGTGTAGTCAATGACTAATTGGTAAAAAAATAAAAAATAAACAGAATTAGGTTATCCAACTACCAATATTAATAGCCATTACAGACATACGAACCACATCACATGTAAACACATTTACCCACCCACCTTGCAACCATCAAGCAAACTAAAAATCTACAGCCTCAAAAAAAAATAAACAAACACACAGATATACTACACACTGTTATGACATGGTAAACAAGTGCCCCACACCCTCCTTGCATAGGGGGTGAAAGTCCTCACCAAAATATAGATGCCTAACTTCCAACATGACAGTAATTGGTTTTCACACAAGTTCTTTGGTAATGTAACAGAAATTATGGTCCTGGCTGTGGTTGCTTCCATGTATCCAGGCTTTCTGCTTGCTCCTTAAGCCACAATTTCACACTAGCATCTATCTCACCAAACATCGATCTAACACACCTTTCACATAGTTTACACTAAGCACTTGTACTCTTCACTAGTCACACAAACTCCTATCTGCATTAAGCACTTGATGACTTACTTCATCCACAAAACAAGAGAACAACATGCTCCTGATCACTCACACAAGTCGCTACCTATACCAAGCACTCATCCACTGACTGCACCTAAAATTCCCAAACTTCTATACATGAAGCACTCAACCACTCATTATAGCCACAAAAAATAACCAATGGGATCTCAACCACTCACACAAATCCCTACCTTGACAACAGTCACTGTGCAAGCCACAGTACTGCACCCAAAAACTAACTGATGACATCCAACACATAGGTTAATAGCTCTACAAGGCCTACATAGCCTACAGGAAAGCAAATCTCATTGTTGCAGAGTGGTTTAACATACTCACAGAAATCAACCACATATGTTCATGTACCTCAGCTACAATCTTGATGAGTAGGTACACAGGACCAGTATATAGAATTGACAAGAGTGCATAGTTATTCAGCTGCATTTGATGAGCAGTCCTCCAACAAGACAGCCTACAATAACAAGGAGAACTCACTTGTTAAATGTACCTGCATTTTTTAATCTTGTCTGCTTTAAATTGATTTTATAAACATATATCACTGATCTGAAAGGACATGAATTCCCTGTCATACGTATCATGTTTCACCCTTTATTTGGGATGGCATAATAGTAAGAGCAGTTTAAATTAATTAACTAAGTTTTCTAAATGTTATATAGGTAGGAAAACATTTCACTCTGTAGCATACCTTTCCTCTGTCCAACATTTTGCAGAATGCCCAGATATTGATTCATACGTTTGACATGCTCCTGATAAAATTTGTCATTTTCTGTTAAATCATTGGGGATTGAAATCACTAAATAATGGCAGACATTTGGATTTCAGATTTCATAACATTCAAAAATGCGTACTAACCTGCTTTTCTAGTAACTTTCTAAGTTTATAAGACCGATATTTAAAATCTGCCCCTGATTTTGGGCCTTTGTCTCCCACCCCCAACCATTTTGGCTTTGCAAAGATTTCTGCAAATAAGAAATTGATATCCTCAGTAATAATGTTGTTAATTTTATAGCATGTCCTAGACTGTTATGCATTCTTTATCAGTTCTAATTAAATGATGCTTTTTTCACTTTGTTTAAATAGATTACAGTCAGCTCTGCTTAAATGCATCGAGACTGAGGTTAGTTAATGCAGTTAAGCGGAATATGCTTTTAAGCAACATTGATATGAGAAAGAGATACAATAATGTCGGATACACAGTAATCACATGCAAAAAAAAAGCACAAATACTGTGATACATTTCAGAAAATTTACTGTTTACAGCTGTTTCCTATTTCGGATGACACAATTACGTGAGCAGGAAGTTTATCTTTAACAGGATTAATACTACAGTAGCTGCAGGAGAAAACTCTTTTTTCAAACTGGTACAGCACTGTACTACAATATAATTTTTCTACCTGCTACAGGCTTCACTACCACTTATTTAATTTATTCTAGCTTTATTCTACTTAACATTCAGCCTGTGTACTTTCTGATGTCTCTAGCTTAGAAAATCAGTATGGTATGACTTCCATCTAAATTTTTATTCCCTATACAGTAGTTACAATGTGCCTTTTCTGCTTTAAGCTAGGTAGGCAATGTGCACAAACAGTGATACACTTCAGAAGCTTTATAAAAAATGTACTGGATAAAACACTAACAGTAGTCAGTACAGTCCCCCATGGTTTAGAAAAAAAAATTGTTATTGATGCCTGAACAGCTGTTTGCCATTTCAGATGAACTACAAAGTCCTTCAGTTCATAGAAGGAGAAAACAATTGACATCCCTTTTGTTTCATGAATCTGTGCAATATATGCAGAGACTGAATAACATCATGGAGGTGTACTGCAGCAGTAGAGACATCACTCTCATAATCATTGTCATCATCTTCTTTTCAATTGCCAGCAGTGCACTGTTCCAGAACAAATTCACTATCAGCAGCCATTTCTTCTGTTTCAAGTTCTTCATCAATTGCAGCGTACTCCTTAAACTTATCCTCCATCATGCCCAAAGGGATACAAAAGTTCTCATGTTGATCTCTTTGACTATTGTCTATGACATTGTCTGAGCTTGGCAGAACAAAACTAGCCTTCTTGTAGCAGATGGCAATCACAGACTGTGAAATTTTATTCCATGCCTCTCTCTGCATGTTTAATGAATCCAGCGCAGATAGGTTCTAGACAAGCTCAGCTGCTGTATTCTGTGATTTGGACATACTGTCTATGATATATACAACATGCCACAGGACCAATGAGTGGTAGTGCTTTTTGACGCAAGCGATAATGCCTTGATCCATTAGTTGAATAAGGGATGTCGTGTTCAGTGGCGGGAACTGAAGCTTTACATTCGTCAACCTTACATCATCGCTATGCGCAGCACAGGTGTTGCACAGAAACAAGATTTTCCTTTTTTTTAGCTCTCATTCAGCTGTCAATTTTCAGAAGCCATTCTTTCCAAATTTCAGCAGTCATCCAAGAATTCTTGTTTGCTTTGTAAGTGACAGGTAACTTCTTTACATTCTTGAAATACTTTGGGTTTTTACTTTTCCCGATCACATGCCATTGTCTATGTTAGTGTGAATGACCTGAGACGTACCTCCCTGGACTACATGAAAAGAGATATGGAAGAGCTCTCCGATCTTGCAGCCCAGGCAGGTATGATCCTAGCCCTGAGTAGCATTCTGCCATTGCCCAGAATGATACCGCAATATAAGGACAAAATGATTGACTTCAACAATTGGCTAAGCTTCTGGTGTCATTCTAAGGAGATCCAGTATTTGTCTGCCTGGGACGACATGGTCAACAGACCACGATGCTTTGCCAGAGATGGCCTGCACCTGTCGCTCCTAGGATTCCAGATACTGGCTAAGGCTCCTGCTGCCCCTATAGTGCCTTTTTTAGACAAGGTTCAAATAACAAATTCACCACCGTAACAGGAACATGCAATCAAAAACTGAGGGTAATGCTACTCAATGCTAGAAGTCTAAATCTTAAAATGTACTCCTTAAAATGGAGAACATCAATATCTGTGCAATGACTAAGACCTGGTTCAAGGCTCCAGAAAGCACCCCTGCGCTACCAGGCTATAACTCATACCACACTTTTTGGCCACGTAACCCGGACCGGAACAGTTAAGGCAGATGTGTGTCCATACTCATTAGGGATATCCACACCTCCAGGCTAGTTGCTCAGCGTAATGCATCTGAGGTTATCCAAGTGCAACTAACTCTGGGCAAAACTGCAATCCAAATTGTAGCTTGCTACAGATCCCCCACCATGCCCCAGGATTCCCACTCCTCTTTTCTTGATATACTGGAAAATATTAGGGTTCAACCAAACACCCTAATAATGGGTGATTTCAACTACCCCACCATTAACTGGGAAAACTACTCATGTACCAACTCCTTCACTGGAATTCATAAATTCCAATGCCCTGGATCGACTTATCCACACCCCCACCAAGGGCAACAATATTCTAGACCTAGTCATTACCAACATGAGTAACCGGTGTTCCACACCTGAAGTCAACTCCTCGTTGGTCAGATCCGACCATAAGCTAATCACCCTAGATATCAATATCCCACCCCCACCCCCAATTAAGGAAACCATGGTAAAAAAATTCTCCAAAGCTAACTTCATGCTTCTTAAGACAGAAGTGGTGAACTTCATTACACCCATGCAGATGGACAATACAGTTACGACTGCTGAATCCTACACAAATGCACTGTATATGCACTTACACAAGTGCATGGATCGTGCTATCCCAAACAGAACCAAGAAGATATCCTCCAAAAAAAGGAAACCAATCTAGTGGTCCCCTGCCATAAACAAACTGTACAACAGAAGGAAGAAACTGTTGCAAAAGAGAGTAAAATCCCATGAGTGGTGGAGCTCCCTGGTCAGCCTCAGTAAGAAGCTGAGATCCCTTATAAGAGCCTCCAAAACTAGCTACAAAAACAAAATCACCAGTGACTCTAAGGACAACTACAACACATTCTATAGCCATGTCAAGAATCTCAATGGCAACATCCAGATCTGTTCTGAGTTACAACACAACGACACGAAAATTACAGAACCAACTGATATTGCCAACATCCTGGCAGATAGGTTTAGTGCTAACTTTACCCCCCTCTCACCCCCTAAAGGCCCCATATCTATACAGGAAGAATGCAGAGTCTCTGTAATCACAACTACACAGGTAAAAGCTGCACTCTCTAAAGCCAAAAACACAGCATCCATGGGACTGGACAACATCCCAGGCTGCGTTTTACATGAACTTCAGAAAGAACTGGCTCCCCACCTAAGCACCATGTTCAATCATAGCCTGACATCAGGCTTTGTGCCCACTGAATGGCGCACAGCAACAGTTATCCCACTCCACAAAGTGGGAGCCACCACTGATCCCGGGAACTATCACCCTATTAGCCTGACAAACCTGGTCTGCAAGGCCATGGAGCATATCATCATGGAACTCATAAACAAAGACATTGGTAACCTCCAAACTCTGGACCCCACCCAGTTCGGGTTTGTGAAAGGCAGATCATGCCTCCTGAACCTAATTGATTTCATTGAGGCAGTTATCAAAGCCGTAGATGAGGGTATGGTGGTTCACACAGCCTTTCTTGACCTCGCCAAGGCTTTTGACACCATCCCCCATTCTGGAAGTATAGTTAAATTCACTAAACTAGGTATAACTCCCTATGTCACAAGATGGGTTGCCAACTGGCTCACTGACAGAACCCACACTGTAAAAGTTGCAGACTCAAAATCTGACTTCAAACCAGTGACAAGTGGAGTACCACAGGGTTCAGTCTTGGGACCTCTCCTGTTTGATATCTACTTCTCTGAAGTACAGGCTAACACAGAAGGCCTCTGGCTAATGAAGTTCACAGATGACTACAAACTAGAAGCCATAGTCGAGTCCTCAAATGATGTGGACATCCTACAGAAGGCAGATGCCTGGTGTCAGAGCCATGGCCTCAAGCTCAATGCCAAAAAGTGCATTGTCATCCCCTTTGGTAAAAACTCTGTACCCATGAACTACCACATAGGCAGCAGTCTACTTAACACTGAATGTGTGATAAGAGACCTTGGGACCCAGGTGGACAATAGTCTCTCCTTTGATAATCACATCGCCACAGTAGTCAGGAAGTCCTTCTACGTGGCACACCTCATCACAAAAGGGTTCTCATCCAGGAAAAAAAGAGATCATTGCCCCCCTCTACTCGACACTCATTAGACCCATTATAGAGTATAAAGCCCCTTTTGGAATGTACCTCATAAGACATCTGCAGCAGCTGGAAAGGCCACAGAAGTACCTCACAAACAAGATTACTGGCCTCAAACAGATGCCATACATTGACCATCTCAAAAAACTCCAGCTTTACTCCGTAGCATATCGCCTACTCTGAGGTGATTTCTGCCCAACATATAAAGCTATGTCAAGCCCAGAACTGTTGGACATGCTCCACCTAAAGAAATCTCAATCCCTCTGAGCTACCCGCTCTAGGGACCTAAACCTTGTCAGCACAATAAACAGGACATGCTGGAGTGATAGATTCCTGTCCCAGAGACTTCCCAAACTCTGGAACAAGCTACCCATCTATGTCAAGCAAAGTTCCTCATTAGCGCTCTTCAAGAAAAATCTTTGAGTGGATGGGAAATAGGAAATATAACCTGGGAATTACTTCTGTTGCTCTGCTCAACAGCGGCACAGGAAAATAACTTTCTTGGGTGGCATAAGTCAGGGAACCTTGTTGGCTAGGCTTACTTAGGCCCTTGGGCTGATAGCCTAGTACCTACCTATGAACCTGTTATTAGACTAAATACAATATTATGTAGCATTGAAATGTGCTGACATTATAAGGGTGACAGTTCATTATTTACTCATAAAGCAAATGTCAGAGTGGAAAAGTTCAAATAGTGGATAAAGAGGAGGAGAGGAAGAGAAGAAAGAGTGAGAAAAAGTATTTGTTAGAAGTAATAATTAGGGTAGATATGGGAGGCAGAAGTAATAATTAGGGTAGATATGAGAGGCAGGAGAAAAAATGAGTAAAAGTAACATTACAAGTAAGAGAAACGAAACCAAGGAAAATAATAAATAACATGGACAACAAGATTTACAGCTGCAGACTGTCAAGTGGATTGGTAGCAGGTGTCATAAAACTGGGTTTAGAGAAATGTTTGGTGACTTTGAACAAACAGATTTGTCCACATTAACCATGTATCATTGTGTGTGTGTGTGTGTGTGTGTGTGTGTGTGTGTGTGTGTGTGTGTGTGTGTGTGTGTGTGTGTGTGTGTGTGTGTGTGGTGTAAAACAACTATAAAGCAAATCTGCACTGATAAATGCTTGCTGCCCTGCTGAGGGGGACACTTGTGCAAGTGCAGTGGACTGGCTCCAGTAGGAAGGGATGGCAGCATACCTCTCAACATCATAGAACAAGAAATCTGGACAAGGCCGTAAATAATAGGGGACAAAGGCCCAAAAATTGGGACAATTTATAAATTTTGCACTTACAAACTTAGAAAGTTGATAAACAAGTTTTGCATTAGAGTGAATTTTCTTAAGGATATGAAGTCTAAAAATCAAATGCCTGTCAATTTTCTGACTTCAGTGTTCAATGATTTGCCAGTGATTTGACAGAAAACTGCAATTTTATGAAAACCAGACAAAAAATCTGGACTTTCTGCAAAAATCTGTACTGTTGAGGGATATGGATGGGAGCCCTGAACCAACACCCATCAATCATTTTCATTTGTTTGCCAAAGCCATTACAGCAGTGTTTTGCAGAGAGGTGGGAAAAGCCTTAAATTGGACTGCTATGTTTATTTATTTATTTATTTTATTTTACATTTGTTGACCGGGAGAGTCCAACTGGATTACAAGTACATTTTCAGTGGAGGCCCGGGGAAAAAAGCTCCAAGAGGACAATTTTTTTTACAAAACATAGTTTTATGGACAGACTTTTGACATACAATTTCCATAGAAGAGACTTTGACATACATATTAACTAACAGATAGGATACATTTGTTCTCTTCAATATAATTAAATTTTAGAAGATATTCCTAAGTTTAGGATTCCTGTGATAGATTTACTATCAGAGTAAAAGCAGAGAGACGTAGAATAAGGCTCCGAGAGAGCAGGTGGTGCTCGCTATAGTTCAGAAGGATAACAAATTGATTCACTATATGTCTTCGCCTGATTTTAGTTGAGAAGGATACCAAATTGATTTACAGTATGTCTTTTCCTGGTTTTAGTTGCTTATGGAGAGCTCAACATTGCTGGGGTAGTTTTCCCTAACTCCTGGAGAGATGGGATAAGCAAAAGATTAACAGTCCTAAGTGGGTACATTACTATGACTGGTTGGCTTAGCAGAGTTACTTAAGTTAGGTGAAGTGTTCTAATGAGACATTAGCCATGGGGGATACAGGAGCACAGTCGATTATTCAATAAGTGAGTTTTAACAAGTTTCTTGAACTGTGATGGGGATTTGTTGTCAGTTATGTGAGCAGGAAGGGAGTTCCAGGTTTTTGCTATACAGTGGCTGTAGACAGACTTACCAGCTTCATTGTTATATTTGGTTACTTTGAGGAGGCTTTGTGTGCTAGACCTCAAGGGTCTGGTGGTTGTATAGGGTTGCAAAAGATTTTGTAGGGCTGGGGTGTTTTCAGAGTTATGTATTATTTTGTGGGTTAGTGATAGTTGATTGAGTTGAAGTAGTAGTGGTAGTTCTAGCCAATTGAGTTATTTTAGGCATTCACATTGATGTGTTCTAATGGAAGAGGTTGTAGCGAATTTGGCTATCCTATTATAATAACTATCAGGTTGGATTTGTGGAGATTTGCAAGCACGGTGGAGGCATAAAGTAGGGTGGATAGTAGGTGAGTCCTCGCTATTGTAGTTTTGGAGTGGTCAGTGAGGAATTTTTTATTGCGATACAGTAGGCCGAGTTTTTTATGTACTTTTTTATGGTTATAGAAATATGTAAGCCAAATCTAAGGTGATTATCTATTTCAACCCAATATAGTTTGGTATGATTTGTGGGGGTGATTGTGGTCTTGTTAAAGGAGGAGATGAAGAAAGAAACAGTGGGAGGTGTGGCTCTGCGGGAGCTAATGAATACTAGCTTTGTTTTACCTGGGTTCAGAATGAGCCTTTGGTTTGTAAGCCAAGTTTTGGCTAGGGAAAAGCATTCTTGAATTAGGGAGTGAAATATGTCAGTTGATTTGGCTGCACATATTATGGTGGTATCATCTGCATATTGCACTATTGAGGCTTTAAGAATACTGTCTGGGAGCTGATTGTTGGAGAGGGTAAAAAGAAGTGGGCCCAGGATGGAGCCTTGGGGTACTCCTAGGGAGACTGGTAGGGAGGGGGAGAGTTGGTTTTGCCACATAACAGCTTGTTTCCTTCCATCTAGGTAGGTTTTGAACCAAGGGGTGGTAAGGTTTAGAGTTGCTAGTGAAAGAAGGAGTTTATTGTGGTTAACCATATCGAATGCTTTGGACAAGTCAAGGAAGGTGGCAGACACAAGGAGTCCGTTGTTTCTATGAGTACTGACAATGCGGTGGTGGTGCTATGGAATGGTCTAAAGCCATGTTGTTGTGTTGCTATTAGATTATTTTCTAGGAGATATTTCATTAGTTGCTTGTGTATTACCCTCTCTAAAATTTTAGATAAAGGGGGTAGTATGGCTATAGGGCTGTAGTTATTGAGTTCCAGGGAGGTTCCCACTTTATGTAGAGGGATGATATGTGATATTTTCCATAGCTTGGGTACTATACACTCAGAGAAGGATCTGTTAATTAGGATGGAGACAGGATATAATATGGCTTCTGCAGCCAGGTGGAGGTATTCAGCGGGTAATTTATCTGCAGCTAGAGACGTTGGTTTGAGCTTGGAGTAGTTTTTCAATGGATTTGGTTGGTTCTGGGTGAAAGCTTAGGGCAATTCTTAGTTGGGGGTGGGGGTGGATTTGCAGGGTTGGGGATGTTGTCATAGGGTTGGTTGTTTGCAAGGGTCTGGATGGTTTCTGTAAAGTATTTATTAAATTGAGTTTAAGAAGGTAGTACTGAAATATAGTACAGCTTCATCAAGAGGTAGGTTTTTTAGGGGGGGGTCCAGTTGTACATTTTTAGGTCGTTTATAAAGTTGGAGCGGTTAAAGTGTTTTTTGTTTCTAATTAGGCACGTAGATATTTGGGTCAGTTGTGGTGATTTTGATATGAATAATTATGTGGCTTGGTGGTCACTCAGAGTGTCTGGTAGACACCCTGCTAGGGATATCAGTGATGGGTGGGATACGAGTATCCAATCTAGAGTGGATTGGTGTTTGGTTCTCTTGTCTGTTCTTGTGGGGTAAGTGATGAGTTGGGTTAGGCCATGTAGGTTAATATGGGAGAGTGGGTTATGACTGGAACAGTTTTGTCAGTCAGTATTATGGTGTCCTAATACTATGCTTTCCTGGGGGAGGGAGTTAGATATCCATTCTAGAAGTTTTTTCTGTAATGGGGATATTGTTGCCTGGAGGGATGTAGCATCCTATGATGTTGATGTGTTTACTATCATTAAGTTTTAGTTTTGTTAGAGTGAGTTCAACTTTATGAGGTCTGGGGTTGTTATGTCTACTTTCTCAAGGATGAGGTGAGAATTATACACTATAGCAACACCCCCCTTTTTTTTACCTATTCTATCACTACGAATTATATTGTAATCTGGTGGAGTGATTCCATTGTTGTGGTTGCCTGGTTTAAGCCAAGTCTCTGTTAGTAAGACTATCTCAGGTTGATAAAAGGAGAGTAGTGCATGAAGGTCATGGACTTTGTTTAGTATACTTCTGTCATTTAAATTTAAAATGAGGAGCGTGGATTTGTCTCAGTGGAGTAGGGTATCATTCAGGTTGAGGGTTGGGGCTCCTAGATTTTCAGGGCCTGGGTTTGGGTGTATATCACCACAGCTAATTAGTTAGGTTCTGAGGTAAAAATAGAGTTTGAGTAGTTTGTTTAGGATCTTAAAGTTCTTTACAGTTGTTTGGGACTGGTAGTGTGATTGCTGTGATCTGTGTGCATAGTGGTGAATAAAGAAGGTTTGGTAGTGATGTGGGACTAGTTGAGTAAAAGGGTGTGTTGTAATAATGTCAGTGGAAGTAGTTTTTCTTGGTATGTGGATAAAATTAAGTTGTTTTTGGTGGTTGGGGATAGAAGTTAGCAGTGGGAGGGTGGATACACCTAGGAGCAATAGTAAGAGGTATATGTATGTGGGTTTGGGCAGTTTGGGCATAGTTTGGTTGGGTTTGGTCATGAGTGAGAGATCTGCTTGGGATCGGGTGGGTGTGGTGGATGATGAGAGGTGTTGTTTGTAATTGTAAGGTAGTTAGATGAAAGACTGTGCTTTACAGGATGTGGAATAGTGAAAGAGAAGGAAATGGACACAGGGGAGGGGCAGATTCAGTGACTGGTGGTTAGCAAGATGGGAGTGGCTAAGTTCAGTTGAAATGTAGCACTAGTGGGGGCGGGTGGGAATAGTAAGCAGGGAGGGGAGTGGAGTGAGCCCGAGAGCAGCGAGGGTGAGCACAGCAGGGCTAACACTAACTCCTATTATATCCCTGGGCTTACTTGTTTCTTTTCTTTGTACACCAAATGTATCTTTCCACTTGTTTCTGTTTACACCAAATGTGTCTGTTTGGCTGTATTGTAGTAGTTTCATTTACTTATACTGATGCAGTCACACTGAAAAGGGTCTGGGGAAGCTTCCTCACCACAAGCAGGCCAAAAGATAACTTTCAAAATGACACCACTCAAGGAGACCCACTAATATAGACTAGTTAATGTGCATGGGGGAGGAGGGAGATACAAAATGGGGGAAGGTATAACCAGACAAAGCAGGTAGAGATCTGGCCAGCCCCCTCACAGAAGACTACAAAGAAAAGCAATCAGCATAAGAAGTGGAAGCCTTGGAGCTGTAATGTAAGTGTAAGCAAGGAAGAGGTAGAAGCAGGACATTAGAAGTGTAACAAGGAAGAGGTAGAAGCAGGACATTAGGAGTGTAACAAGGAAGAGGTAGAAGTAGGACATTAGAAGTGTAACAAGGAAGAGGTAGAAGCAGGACATTAGGAGTGTAACAAGGAAGAGGTAGAAGTAGGACATTAGAAGTGTAACAAGGAAGAGGTAGAAGTAGGACATTAGGAGTGTAACAAGGAAAAGGTAGAAGCAGGACATTAGGAGTGTAACAAGGATGAGGTAGAAGCAGGACATTAGGAGTGTAACAAGGAAGAGGTAGAAGCAGGACATTAGGAGAGTAACAAGGAAGAGGTAGAAGCAGGACATTAGGAGTGTAACAAGGAAGAGGTAGAAGTAGGACATTAGAAGTGTAACAAGGAAGAGGTAGAAGTAGGACATTAGAAGTGTAACAAGGAAGAGGTAGAAGCAGGACATTAGGAGTGTGACAAGGAAGAGGTAGAAGCAGGACATTAGGAGTGTAACAAGGAAGAGGTAGAAGTAGGACATTAGAAGTGTAACAAGGAAGAGGTAGAAGCAGGACATTAGAAGTGTAACAAGTAGAAGCAGGACATCAGGAGTGTAACAAGGAAAAGGTAGAAGCAGGACATTAGGAGTATAACAAAGAAGAGGTAGAAGCAGGACATTAGGAGTGTAACAAGGAAGAGGTAGAAGCAGGACATTAGAAGTGTAACAAGTAGAAGCAGGACATCAGGAGTGTAACAAGGAAAAGGTAGAAGCAGGACATTAGGAGTGTAACAAGGATGAGGTAGAAGCAGGACATTAGGAGTGTAACAAGGAAGAGGTAGAAGCAGGACATTAGGAGAGTAACAAGGAAGAGGTAGAAGCAGGACGTTAGGAGTGTAACAAGGATGAGGTAGAAGCAGGACATTAGGAGTGTAACAAGGACGAGGTAGAAGCAGGACATTAGGAGTGTAACAAGGACAAGGTAGAAGCAGGACATTAGGAGTGTAACAAGGGACAGGTAGAAGCAAGATGTTAGGAGTATAAGCAGTTAGTTGCAGAAACGCTACTTTATGACCTTGGTGTGCAAGTAATACAAAGGAAGGTAAATCTATCTGGGGGACAAAAATACACCAAGTAAATGCTACTTGCCTTACTTTACAAGTATAGAGTATGGAGGCAGATCTACTTGGGACAAGATACAGCGTGTATATTGTTAAGTTATGCCACCCAGTGGCAATAGACAAAGCTATAGTTGCCTGGGGGGGGGGGGCTTGCAGGTGTTCATGCTAGCCAAAACAATGTTTAAAAAAATAACTAGTAAAAGTAACAAATGTGCTGTAAAAGGAAATGTAAATAACCAGTCACAATGTTTAAAACATAACTGTTAAAGGACCACATCTGCTAATAACAAGAACTGTAAATATCCAGTCACCTATGCAGACTTGTCTGGTAAGTATCCTTATTAAAAAGTGTTATTCTTGGCTTGCAGTAACTGTAGGGAGAAACTGGACCATAGCAGTGGTTTTAACTGGCAATGTTGCAGTTGCTGGGGGGGGGGAGATCCCGAGCTGCGATGATGCAGGTAGACCAAGTGCCGAGCTGCGATGATGCAGGTAGACCAAGTGTGCTATGCAGACTTGACTTGTAGGTATCCTTATTAAAAATGTTATTCTTGGCTTGCAATAACTGTAGGGAGAAACCGGACCGTAGCAGTTGTGTGGGTGTGGGTAGCTGTGTTTGTGGAAGGTGGAGGTGTGCCTTTGTAAGTGTGGTGCGAATGTTATGTATTATGAAATGGAGAGATTAAGAGTAAAATTGTGCTCAGTGAAGTCCCTAGCAATTTCAGCACTGCTTGATTCAGACATATACATTCACTTGTGTTTGTCAGTACTATGTTTGAGTGCATTGTTTTGGAGTGTGGTATCACTGCTACAGCTGCTGATACTCTTTCAATACAAGTATCTGCTTTGGAAGTTTTCTCCAGGAGTCTGTTGCTGAGAGGATGAGAAACACGCTACAAGTATACAACTCAGACAAACTACATAAAGCAATAGTAAGAAAAAGTACTAGGTCACATCAGAGGCTTGGGAGGTCATTGTTAAGAAACTGAGAACGGTTGTAAAAGTTATTAAATACCATAAGTTCAGGTTATACTATAGCAATAACCCACGCCTGGGTGTGGGTAATGCTAAATTTACCCACGGTTGGCGTGGTTTGGTCCCGAGGGCGAAGCCCGAGGGACCAAACAAAGCCAACCGTGGTAAATTTAGCATTACCCACACCCAGAAGTGGGTTATTGCTATTATACCATGACATTATTTAAGAAAAGAAACTGTTACTTTTCTTAAATAATGGCATAGTATAATGCCTGTTTACTGCCCTTCCGCAGATGTCTGGCATCCGCGGCAGTTCTGATGTACTGCGCGCCTGCGCAGTACATCAGAGCTGTGGGCAAAAGCAACGGAGAAAGCAAGATCTCCGTTGCTTTTTAGTGTCTCGCTATGTTAAATGAGTTTAACATAGCGAGACAGTTTTAAAACAAGCAACGGACATCTCCGTTGCTTTTTTTAAAGTGTCTCGCTATGTTAAACTCATTTAACATAGCGAGACACTAAAAAAAGCAATGGAGATCTTGCTTTCTCCGTTGCTTTTTTTAAAAACACTGTCTCGCTATGTTAAATGGGTTTAACATGGCGAGACAGCTTTAAATAAGCAACGGAGATCTCCGTTGCTTATTTTAAAGCTGTCTCGCTATGTTAAACCCATTTAACATAGCGAGACAGTGTTAAAACAGTTATACTAATGGAAAAAAGTCCGGGCGACCGGACCTTTTTCCATTAGTATAACTCGATTTACAACGGGCACGCTGGCCAATCAGCGTGCACGTTTTGGGGGGATCATGGTATAATATAAAAGAATAACTATGTAAAGATAACCATGTCAGCAGCCAAAATGCATTACATGTTGAATATTTTACTGGGCACATTTTAAATGGATAGACTGGCCTAAACTCTGGACTGATGCGTTTGCTTTTTTTTTTTTTTTTTTTTTTTAATTCCTGGGAAATGCTTTTCAGAAGTGAAGAGACACACAAGGGAACAGATTTAGTGGCACACCAGGCTTTTTTATGTCTATTGTCATGCAAAGCTGACTAAATAGTTGAATCTAGCAAAGATGGAAATGTGAGACTGTAGCCCACTGAAGGAGGGGAGATGGGAGGAATAACCTGGCCGGGAACTGAAACTTGCAAAACTGCTCCTTGTGAAAAGTCTTTTTTATCTCAGTAACTTGTAGACACGTTTGCAAATTTCTTTCAGATAATATGTAGTACATCAGTAGGAACAACATTTGTAAAACTCAGTGCATACAAGTCAATGACACATGAGCTGCAGACTCTCAAACTTGGCAGTTTTTTTCAGGTGTTCCATTCTAAGTGAATGGAAGTTTAGTCTGACAACAAATTGTAGGGCTATTTGTTCTCACAGTCTGTGCATTATGGGACAGATTTAGCTTTCCAAAGGAATCACGATGTCTGTTCCCATGAGGGCAGACAAGAGTAAAAATAAAATAAAATTAGGAATGAGTACTTATTTTGCTGCAGGCAGTTTAGGAAGGTGTAGTAAATCATGGCAAGATAAAAATATATGTTTTTTTCATCATTTGCCCGTAGTGGTCCTTTAAGGCAAGGATAACTAACTCACACAACTTTTTCAGTAATGCAATACAGAAATTAGGTTCTTAGTCTTTAATGACCTCTTAAGGTAAAGAACATATTGCTAAAAACTTTAGGACTACAACAGACCATGGAATTATTGTGCCTGCTGAAACACATACTGATGTTGTGCTAAAGGTGAATGCTCTATAGACATGCATAGAAGACAGAATCTTTATCATGTCTGAATATTTAAATTACGTTGCCAGCTGAAATATATAGACACTAACCTGACAATGAAAGCATAAAAATGCAAGGGTGCTATAAACCTGGAACACCATTTGCTTCTGCACTATAAAAACTAAAAGTTAACAAGCAAATAAATAAATGAATAACACAATTAAACTTACAGAATTAGCACAGACAATCTCTTCAATAAGCAAAACACATTTTCTGTCAGCTACATCTATTTACCAAATAATTGCAGAGCTGTGTAAAAGCAAAACTACTGTAGTGTTCCAATTTCGAACGCTTTACCGCTTTATCCAGTCAGATTGCCAGGTTCATTAGAAGAATGAAGAATGCATGATCTTCTGTGTACTAATTTCTCATGCCAATCACTGTTGGGTTCAGCCAGGCCCCTTAAGTACATTGCAATAAGATAATTTAGACGAAAGGCCAGAGTAGTTGTTTGCAGAGATAGTGATTGGGAATGAGTCATCACTGATGGGCTAGTAAGTCTAGGAAGGGTCACTCTAACCTTTAAGCCTTCCAAAACCTCTTCAATGATCAGGGAAAACAAATGGCAATGCATCATGTTGAAACGTTTTGTGATTTACTACTTTTGTTGATGATTCTTAATACTATATCACCCCTCATCTTCGAAAAAGCAGTAGCAGTAAATATGCAACAATGAGCAATGTAAAGCACAAGCATTTGAATGGTATTGTGCTACTGGACAAATTATAAGCAACATTTAACTTGGTACCAATGAGTCATGCTTTCAATACAGCTTTAGCATTCATTACTGCATGCACTGTAGTTATAACTATTTATAATATTTGCATGTTGCACTAATTTGTACCAACTTCCATGGTAGATTTTATAAAACCGTTTTAGGGCTGCAAAATAAACATGAGTCTAGTAAGCTATTTCTGCTTTTTTATTACCATGTATTTCAGGATATGCTCACCTTGTGGATTAATTCAATGAAATATACTTCTCCGTTATCATGTACTTCAGGACATGCTGAGCTTGCTAAATAATTCAATTCTGTATTACATATGGCTCTACTATTCTGTATTGCAGTTTTGCTACAAAAAGCTTTACTGCTACATTTCTAGGGTAGGAAAGAGAATAAATATGTAAATAGCTAGGAAGCACAAAGTGTTGTTTTGCTGTATTACTGTGGTAAGATAGTATTTGCAATATTGCTGTTCTTGATAACTATACTGCTTTGTAACTAGATGCACACATATTTGTGCTTTTGTAAACAGTTGCACAGTGACTTTTGCTTTTGCAATATAACACTTCTAAGAGGTTACATGTAATGCTGTTTTGTATGTTCACTATAACTGCCTAATTGTCCCAGTTAGTGGATAAAAATGGTCCCTGGACCAATTCGCTTAATCATTTAACAAATAAAATATATCTTTCTAAAATGGATATGAAGGACATTTCAGAGAAACCTGTGAAAGAAATCATATTTATTCATTTACTCTTTTGCTGAAAAGAAACTTGCCATTAATTCCCAATGACTGTGCTAAGAATCTTAAAAACAGAATTACAAAAACTTGTTAAAATATATAACAGCAGTTTTTTTTTTGTTAACTAAATAAATCCAGTGGACACAAATTCTCCTTTTCAGGGATAAGTGTGGAGCATTGCATTAAGTGACTCTTTTTAGAGAGCCACACAGTTTTCAGTCTGGGTCACATAATCCATTATGAATTATGTTTTGGCTTAAGTCGTTCACAGTCACTATTCATTTAGACCAAACTACTTTCCTTGCAGTGGTCTGATTCCTGTTCAGTTACTCACTGTCCTTGCTTAACATTCTTTTAATCTTCCAGTTGCAGCAAACTACAGCTTTCATGAACTTGCAGCCTGAAAATAAAAAATTAAAAAGGAATATATAATTAAGAATGCAAGTATGCGTGTGTGCGTGTGTGTGTGTGTGTGTGTGTGTGTGTGTGTGTGTGTGTGTGTGTGTGTGCGCACGCATGTGTATGCGTGTGCATGTGTATGTGTGTGTTAATTGCCCATTCCTAACAGATGATTCAGTAAAGTACAAATAAATGAATGAATGACAGGTTTTTCAGCACATTTCGGAAGAGCAGCCAAGACCCAGAGCCATAGCAGTTGTTTGGATAGATGGTGCCTAGAAATGAGGCACTGCTGCTGGGCTGGTGATCCTAGGAAGTACTGGACAAAAAACCTACTCTTCTAAAACACCTCCAATGATCATATCATACAAATGGCAACTTGACAGCCTGGGATTATTTGTGAAGAAATCACTTGTTTGCAGTTTCCAGCTCTGCACTCATGAAAACAACGCTTTAGACTGATATGATATGTGGAACAGGTCAAGTTCTTCAGTCATTATTTACTAAATAATGATCCATATAAATCACTTCCCAAATGTAATATTATGAAAAGGGCAATAACAGTGCCAGGGAAGGTATACCATTTTTATGAAGAGGACAAACCCCAAAGACAGGCCTTTAATATAATTATTTCTGAAACATTCAGGAAAAAAATCATTACTCTTTCTTAACATTTATGACAAATTAAGACATTACATGTCATGGCCATTTTTTCTTTTGCCTACCTAAAGCTTATTAAAATGTAAATGCTTTCCCAGTAGAAACTTACTAGGCCCAGAGTTATTTTGTCCCAAGACAAACTTTTCACTGCTCAGCATGAAAAATTACTCTACAACAATCATCAGAGATAGTTCAAAACACCTACCAGATGCAAAACATTTAGAATACAATGGGCAACCCAGTGTGTATAACAACATCAGAAATTGTAGGTAATCCATCAAAGAAGACACTTCTGAATGTAATAATATAACAAATGGGCAGAACCTCTTCTGGCAACAAAATTTACATATTGCTGAAGGATTAATGTTCAAGAGCTATGAATATTACCACTGGGGAAGACAATATAATGATGTTGTTCTGACAACTTTATTCCAGGCAAACTTATTCTTCCAATGATAACAAGTCTGTAATTGAAAAATAGTGACTTAGGGTACATTTTTCTCAGTTTTGAAGAAGTGTACGTGTCAGCTCATGCAATTTCAAGGCAAACCACCACCATTTTCATGTTTATTACCTCATCTGTGTACTGTGACACATGGTTTACCCATGATATTTCTAATGTCT